>NW_021320177.1:245905-306475 GCF_001605985.2 Dendrobium catenatum
AAAATGTAAAGCATTCAAATAGCAACTATCTTAACATAAGGATCAAAATATCTAGTTAAAATGAAGGACTCTATGCTATCCATCTACTATATTTTTGGAGGATTGATTGCATTACAAATATGTGCCTTAAACTTGCTGATTAATAGCTTCTAGCAATTAGAAGTTGTTGAACGGTATGTTCTTTAAATCTAAAGATGCATAACTTCAATAATAAAAATTCTTTAAAAGAAATTTAAAATATCTGAATCCTTAAAATCTAAACTCAAACCACCGTATAAAGACTTTGAACAAATAAATTTATTTATAAATAATTTTAAACTAATAAAGCCTAAGAACTATCCAAGCTACATAGCCTTTTTTACACACACTTAGATGGTTTGCTAGGACAACCAACTTTAGCCTAGGCTAGGAGAACGGTTTGATATGCTTGTCAGGTGCTTTTCTTAAAAATTACCTTATTTATGCTTATTTATTTTTAGTAATCTGGATCTCATACATTTTAATTTGTTGTTGGTGCACTTAAATTCTTTAAGGGCTGCATTAGAAGCATCAAGCAATTGCATAACTTCTTTACACTTTACATACTTTTATATATAATTTTAGATTGTCTTTAAATTTCTATAAGAGTCGAAATAGAATGTACCTAGGAATCATGTATACTTGTATAAGTCATTATAAAAGTAAAATGTTTATATATTGAGTTATATAACATCTTAAGTTATAAAATATTTAAATATACTTGCTTATACATATACAAATAGGGCTTCGAAAGATGATATCATTCTCTTTGGAGGATATTCACTTTTGGAATTTCATAAAAGACTCGAAGCTTGAAGAACATAAGTAAATTTATTTAAATATATTTATATAACAACTTAGAAATACAGGCTTGATGTCATGGATTCTTGCACCTTTCTTTCTATAGAGTCTAAGTCAATTATAATTTGTCAATGAATAAATAAATTGCTCTTTATATTTAATACTTTTGCTTTTTTATATTGCATCATGCATTGCATCATATGGATGGTAGTTTAATGAGTGGGTAGAATTTTCTTAGGTTTTTTTTTGTCTATATGTTCTGGATTTTGTAGGAACATGTATGCTAGTTCTAAGATGATTCGATATTGGGTACCATATAACTAGCCCATTTAACCAATCATGCATACATACATACGTTTTTAATTTTTATAATGAACATTAAGCTAGACTTTTATGCCCATCGTGGGCAAGGTAGCAGGGTAACATATAACTAACCCTTTTAGATAGGATTCCTATATTGTAAAAATTACTAAGAAATTTTTGGTATTAAAAATTTTAGTTTTTTTTTTTTGAAAGAAAGCATAAAAAGCTTTAAAAATTACATCCAAATGGCATTTGATTCCTCCTTTAACAAATTGAGAAAGGAAGGAGGAATCTTATTCATGACTAAATCACCCCAAATGAAAGAACTTAAAATAGCATAGTTAGCACAAAGATCCACTAACTTATTACAATCCCTTCCAACATAATTACAGATGAAAAAATTGAAACTTTTTAAAAAAGAAAGATCTACCATCTCAATATTGTCTTTTCTCACAAGGTCTTGAATGAAATTGATTACATTTTTGTTGTCACCTTCAATGATTAAGCCTTTGTAATCCAACATCCTTTCTTTAACCACCTCCTTGATTGATAAAATAGCATGATGCTCTAATGAAGCACTATCCCAATGGGTCCGCTTTTGACCAAAAGCCATCAAGAATCTTCCCTTATGATCACGAAACACACCTCTGATCCCAGCCTCATATGAAGGAATAAGGGAAGCATCTTTATTTACTTTAATCCAATAGGTTGGAGGAGGGTGCCAAGAAATATTCAACAACCTTTCTGGTTGATTGGCATCCAAAATACCCGAGTTAAAACAAAATAAAGGCTTGAGAATAGCATAAAAAACTTACAGCGTTAGTGGAAATTACCAACGAGCTGGTTATAGATCCATTGTGAACAAATTCATTCCTAGCTTTCCAACATAAGTAAATCATGTTGCAAAAAAGATTAATAAGCCACTGATTTTTCCTCTTTAACCATAAAAAACATGAATTAATGAAGCTGAAACTATGGGCAAAACCCCAAAAGTTTAGATGTTGAATGACTTCTTTTTCAAATATGCATTTGAATACAACATGCTCGATATCTTCTACCATCTCGCATCCCCTTAGACAAGCATTGTTACTTTGTAACCTTCTATAACATAAAAAATGATATGTAGGGATTGCATTATTTAAAACTCTCCACCAAAAATTCTCAACTCTTGAATTCAAGTTAGCATTTTTCATCCACTTCCATTCAGCCAAAACAACACAATCTTTCTCCAATTTTTTGGTAACCAAGGCTGAAGTAGTTCTTCCAGAAAGCTTATTGATTAATTACAACTAATCTTCTTCGTTCCCTGAGAAAATCTGAACACCATAAATAAAATTTACAAGTTCTAGACCGAAGAACATTCCCAGCTTACTTGCATCCCAGCAGCCGTTGCTTATGAAATTATCCACCGTGAGATCATTGCCCTCATGAGTTTGAACAAAGGATGACCATTTGTCAATGCTTTAATCCAATAACCATGTATATTTGAAAACATTATAGATTTTCCATCAACTATTCTCCATTTAACAACTTTTTTGAGATATTCCGCACCATTACATAAAATCTTCCAAGCCATAGAACCTACTCTGTCCAGCTGATGATCCATAAACATAGATCCATATTTGGGAAATAGCACTTTGTGCATCAAAGATTCTTTGTCTTGACAATATCTCCAAGCCAATTTGTCTCTAAGTGGACCAGCTTTCTTAGAATAGGGTACAATACCCCGGCCACCCAATTCATTTGGCTTACAAATAGAATCCCAGCTAACATAGTGTAGAGCAGCCCTTCCATCTTTCTTGCTCCAGATAAAACTTTTGCACAATTTATCTATTTCATTCAACACACTTTTAGGAACCAAGGCAAGAATAGATTGAAAAGTGGGGAATGATAACAGTACTAACTTGGCCAAAGTAATTCTACAGGGCAAGGAAATAAATTTTCCACCCCTAACAGCCAACTTATTCATTTTTTTATCTAATAATGATTGAAAAATTGATTTCACCATTCTTCTAGAAGCAATCTTGATTCCCAAATAGGAAAATTCATTGACCTCCTGGAAATCCATAATTCTAGCAATAGCTTTCCTCTTCCTTCTCTTTATTGATTTCCCAAATAATATTCCAGATTTGCTAGTATTCACTCTTTGACCCATCCAACCACAGAAATTTGAAATGATGCTTTTGATCTCCTTAACCATCTTCAACTTTGCTTCCGAGAAAATGATAATGTGATTTGGCATATAGAAGGTGAGTGATCTTATAACCATTAGGAGATATATGAATACCTATCGAATCCTTCTTTTGATAAAAAACATGAGATAGAAGTTGAGCTCAAATAATAAAAAAAAATGGAGATAACGAGCATCCCTGACAAAAACCACATTTTGCTTCTATCAAATTAGACAAATTTCTATTGATTGATAAAGAAAACCAAGGACTATCAACACAATCCAAAATGAGATTAACAAATTTATTTGGAAATTCACAATCCTTCAAAGCCTTGAATAAGGTTGGCCACCCCATTGAATCATAAGCTTCTTCCAAGTCTAACTTGAAGGAAACTAAACCTTTAGATTATTTAGAATACCTCAACTTGTGGAAGACTTCATGAGCCACCAACACATGATCCGAAAGAGATCTTCCTTTCAAAAAAGTTACTTGTTCATATGAAATTAATTTAGAAATCACAAGTAAAAGTCTATTTAAGATCATCTTTGCCGCTATCTTGTAAATAGAAGTACACAAGCTTATTGGTCTAAAATTGGAAGGGGACAAAGGATTTTTTACCTTTGGTATCAGCATAATGATTGTTTTTTTCCACTCACTACACATCTTATCGGATTTTAAAAAGTGATTTAAAGCTTTCCATAAATCAACCTTGATAATGGGCCAATATGCCTTGAAAAATAAATATTATATCCCATCATGTCCCTGAGCTGTGTTCCCCCCAAGTTCTTTGATTACATTCTCCATTTCTCCCATGGAAAATTCTCTATCCAATATAAGTAGGTTATCTCCATTCAAAGTCTTCCACAGTTTTGGCCACCCGGACATAGAACAATCCCTCCTTTTCCACTTGTCTTTAAAATAACTGAAAAGAACATCTTCTATCTGTTCCTTATCTTCTATAATCAAACCATTCACATATTTGATTTTATTAATAAAATTTGAATTTTTTCTAGCACTTGCATAAGCATGAAAAAATCTCATGTTAGCATCACCTTCCTTAAGTCATTTAACCTTTGCACGCTGCCTCCACCATGTACAAAGTCGAGCTAAAGTTGAATTTAATTCGTTAGTCTTAGTTTTCAAAATCCTCAAATATTCCTCTGAAGAAAATCAAACTCTGCTTCCTTCATCTGTAGTTCCATAATCTTTTTCTTAAGCTCTTCTTTAGATAGATTTAACTTTTTGTGCTTGGCTTTACTCCAATTAAATAGAGCTTTAAGAGATCTATTCATCTTTTAATTTAGGATTTGAGGGAAATCTCCAACGGCTTTCTTCCTCCATGCTCCTCTAACCACCGCTGTTGAGGCTGGAATTGAAGCCCATAAATCTTCAAACATTATATTATTTTTGTGCGGCACATTGAATTCCAATGATTTTAATAAAATCGGACAGTGGTCCGATGCAACTCTAGCCAAGTGCCTTACCATCCGTCTGTGAGGAGAATTCAAAGCTGATGAATTCAAAAGACATCTATCCAATTTTTTCAGGAATTATTTCAGCTCCTTTCTTGTTATTGCACCATGTGAACTTGGGTCCAACGCATCCAACCTCATGTAAATCATTACATGTTATAAAGGAGTTCATCTCCTTTGGGCTGAGGGAATTAACAAACCTCCTCCCTCCCCTTTTTTCCTCCCTAGATATTAAGCAATTAAAGTCTCCACCAATAACCATAGGAATAACTTTAGAAAAATGATATTCCAATCTTTCCCAAAGAGCTCTCCTTTTGTAAACATCCCTACTCCCATAAACAGCTGCCACTTTCCACCTTCCTTTGTTAACAACATCTAACTCCCCCATAACAAGTTGGGAAGAAGATTCCAAGACTTTGAAAGAAGCCATATCGTGATTCCATAACACCATAATACCACCCGACAATCCTTCAAATGGAACATGAAAAAAATACCAATCATACCCTACCAATAAATTAACATCTTTTCTTTCAATAGAGGATAATTTTGTTTCAGGCAACCCAAGAAAGAATACTCCATGGTCTTTTATAAACTCCGTCATGTAGAGAGAAGCTTTACTTTTTCTAGCTCCTCTACAATTCAAAAATCCTATGGATGATATTATTGAATAATAGGGGAATACATCCCCAACTTCTCCTTTGCTTTTCCATCAATTCTTCTATTTATAGGAACCAATTTTATTGGTCCCAATCCCTTGAGATGCTTCGAGCCTTTTTTCTTCACATTGGATGAACCATCACCCGAGATAACAATTATTTCGTCTTTTGTCTCCATTGGATTGTCTACATATATAGAGTTTAGTTCCAATACCTTAGAGAGTCCATAATCCCTAAATTCTGAATTTCACCTTCCTCCATCAGCTGATTTAATGCTTCAAATTGATTATTACTACTAGGAATGCCGGTATGACAAATCATGAATTTTTTACCATAGTCTCTTTCCCTATTTTCTGAGATTCATTCCCAACATTGCCATATTTAATCTCACACTACATCTCTTCCTCTTGAGATGCCATTACATCAGCAACTTCTTCATTTTGGGCTATTGCCTCCATGTCTGAAACCTTTTCTTCATGAGACTTCCCAGCAACTCCATCTCCCTTCATAATGATTGCTTTGACAGCTGACTTATACCCA
Source organism: Dendrobium catenatum (assembly GCF_001605985.2). Classification (NCBI taxonomy): domain Eukaryota; kingdom Viridiplantae; phylum Streptophyta; class Magnoliopsida; order Asparagales; family Orchidaceae; genus Dendrobium; species Dendrobium catenatum. The sequence goes on from NW_021320177.1 coordinate 251,867, forward strand.
GGTCTAGTCCAGGTATTTTTTAATTTGACATAATTGAATCTCTTTCTCCCATTGATCATATGGATCCATGGTCCGTAGGTTTCTCTATCAACCTCATTGTCACCATCTCCCCTTGATCCTTCATTTGAATATACCTTATTAGTAACAACTGTTCCATCATTTGAGATCTTGTCTTGACTAGAAACCTGGCTCAATTCTGCATTATCAACTGAGCACTTATTCTTCAAATGTCCAATCCTCTCGCATATGAAGCAAAAATTTGAGATTCATTCATACTTGATTTTTTGATTGAATTTCCATGACATTCCCTCAACCCAAACACCCAAAGGAAATTTTTCTTCCAGCTTGATTCTAACACAAATTCTTACCAACTCCCTCCTCCCCCATTGAAAAATATTTTCATCAATTAAATAAGGGACCCCAACCTTTGAAGCAATTCTGCATACATTAATTTTATCCCAACACTATAAAGGGAGATTAGGCATTCTGATTTAGACAGGAGCCGTTAAATTTTCAAAGATGTTGGATTGAATGAAGGAGACCATTTGTCTAAACCAATGATATGCCCATTTACATACCAAGGTCCACTAATAAGAACCAATTCAAGAGCTTTTGGATCTTCAAATGCACATAATACCCAACCTCTTCCCAATAGAGTTATATGAAATTTCCCAAATTGGGTCCATTGCCTCCTTAACTCCATCCCTATGACATTGTAAGGTATATAATCTCCAAACACTCTCACCACCAAATATTTTAGGAATTTGTTTGTGTTATCTACCTCATTTTGCATATACAGTTTTACTATTCTGTCTTCAGACAGGAACTCACCAAAATCAAAATTAATAGCACTATAATTGTTTCTTTTATTCCTGGCATTAGGAAGTACCTTACCAGATTGTTGAGGGATATTAGATGTTAAGTCTTCAACCACTTTGCAATTACACAGAGCAGCTGCACCGCATTCACAAACCTTATTCAGAGAACTTTCATTCTGATGCTTTTCACTATGTTCCAACACTCCAGAGGATATTTTTGCCGCAACTGCTGTAGAAGCTTCACCAGATACTGAACCACAAAAAGTGATTCTACATTTCCCCTTCTAACTGAGATATCATAAGGTAATAATTCCTTCAAAAATTCCATCTCCTTTCTAACATCAGAATTTTGAGAAACTCTATTAGATGATTGAAAATCAATTATTCCTTCTCTTTGAAACGCAGACATAACCACCATTTTTTTCAAAACATCCAACATAACATCCTTGCCCTTTCCAATGCATTCCATATTTTTTCTTGGCTAAAGAAATCCACCTTCATTAATCAGCAGAGGAGCAGTTGATTTAAACCTTGATTTAAAACCATGATCAAACACCACGTTAGCATCACCAAAAGCTAGAGGAGATGACCCAAGATTGGATCGATGAAGGATATGAGTCGTATTTATTGATGAATGCCGACCATCACCGACATCGGAGGACAGAGGCCGATGGCCATCAACCGTCATTGGTGGGTTGCGAGTTTTACGGGAACTAGAAATTCAAAACTAAAAGTTTTTCTCCTTCTAGAATTGCTAGACTTTCTCTCTCTATAATTTTTTTATTAATAAGTCAATATATTTCCCTATTAAAAATTTTAGTTAGGTAAACTAAATAAGGTAAAAAATAGAGTTCTTATTAAGTCTTATATATAGTTTCAATTGAACATAAAGTTAAAATTATTCATCTTGAGTCATAAATTTGAAAGTCAGATTTATCCTTTTAACTTCTTAGAATATAACTCAGCCTATCATATGTTACATCTAAGGTGATTGATTGTGCATTAGGATTGGTAGCTGGTAACTCATCCCAAGCAAGTATAAGTATAGAATATAAACACCTCCTCATTCTTTTGTACATTCAGATTCAATTATATTAAAATTAAAATTTAAAGGGAACTATAAAATTTATAATATAAAGTTTATACATTAAATCTTATTAGTCCAAATATTTCTTTAGTTCTATATATCATTTAAAATCTTTTGGTCTTCAATTTAATCGAGAGTATTTCTAAAGAGATGCAATTAACTACAAGGGCTTACAGCTATAGGTAGTATACAACTCATAATAAAATAAACCCCTATCATAGTTTCTTTCTAAGATAGGGGAGTGATTTATGGAATGTAGACTTAAGCTTTAAACATTCGATTAATTTCCTAATTTAAATAATAAATGAATATTCCTTTTATCCTTCGGGAGAAATTAAATATTCCCTATGCAGTATTTAATCATGAATGGAATGTTTTCCTTCTAAAATTGATCTTGACATATTAGTTTATCCTTAGTGATTATATAATGTTATTCTTTATAGATTTAATTAATAAAACATAATATATAAATTTAAATCAAATCTTATGTGATATTATATTTGGACATTAAATTAAGTTTATCCACAGGGTCCTTTAATTTTCATAGTGATCAATGGTGATCAACCTAGCCCATTCAAGGTTTTAGTATAATATATGTATGATTATGAATGATTATTTAATGACTAAGATAGGAATTTATGTCTTTGATTGGGGAATTCAATATTATTCATGCATATGAAGGGTTTTTTTTAAAAAGGAGTCCATAGGTAAACCTAGGTCAACCTAAGTCGACCATGATCAATCATGGACTAAAATGCATTCAAATAAATATAATGATGATAATGAACATATTCAATGAGTTTATAATGGCTTCCAAGTTAATATGCAATAAGATGTCATATACAATGGTATGAATTGTATGAAGATTTTGTATGCTTGGGTAATGCTTTGAATTTTAGGGTTTATAAGGTTAATGAGGCCTCCAAAATGGTTAGGTAGACTCTAGAGACATATCTTATCAATATACAAATGATTAATCACCACTATGGAATAATTACCCTTAATTTTGAATCAGCTAGAAATTCCCTGAAAATGTTAAAATTCCAAAGGCTTTAGGATTTACACTTGAACACTATATTTTAGGGTTTGGAGTTTTAAGCTAGATTTATATTTAGATCTGATTTAGGATTAAAAATTATCATTAATGGAAGAGTTTAGGTTTTTAAAATAATAAATCACTAATATTTTTTTTTATTATCAGTGAATGAATGGTTGATCAAATGACTATGATGGGTAATTGTCAAATGATAGATTTAGATTTCTATGATTAAATCACCTTGGTAGAGCTTAGTAGAGAACTAGATTAAAGCTTTGAAGTAGAGTTCAAGGCATTAAAAACTAAGATTGAAGCTATTATTTGTGATTTTGATCTCTAACAAAAATGAGGTTAACAAATGGACCTCCAAAAGGTGTGATGAACTTGAAAAATAAATCACACTTGTTGACATTGACCAAATAAATCAATTAAATCGAAACAAGTTTAATTAATAAAAACCTAACAAGAAATGATCTTAAACATGCAAATTTAATTAAGATGGATATTTAATAGAGAAATTATTTCTATAAGATAGATTTATTTTGGAATGAGATTTTGAAAATGAGATATATCTAAACTAAGTCATATTCAAAAGGATTTATAAAGGGTATCCTTTCTCTGTCTCATCAAATAAAAATTATGAGCAAATATATTTTAAAAGATTTAATGTTTGCCTGACCATATAAAAAAATAAAGATTTTGCAACCCCCAATATTCACTTTTTTTTTTTTGAAGAAAGCAATTTAATGCATTAAGAATCAAAGAAACTAATTACAAGTAATAAAAGGATCACATTCCTCCTTGATAAGGTTCCATAATAAGGAAGGAATGTTTTCCAAAGAGAAACTATCAAAATAAAAACTATCATCTAAAGCAAGGGTAGCACAACAATTAGCTACCTTATTACAATTTCTAGAAACTTAATGAAAAATTACCTTATTGAAGTCCTTTAATAAGCAAAGATCCTTATAAAACCATCTATCCATGAGCCATTTATTCTTCTTCTTCAAAGAATCATGAATGAAATTGATAATATTTACATTATCACTCTCCACAATAATTCCTTTGCATTCAAGCATCCAATCACAAAGGAAGTCCTTGGCCGCAAAAACTGCATCAAGCTCCAATTTAGCTATATTCCAATGAGTTCTCTTTTTCCCAAAAGCACTGATGAATCTCCCCATGTGATCACGGAAAATGCCTCCAATCCCAGCTTGATTGGATCCAAGTAGAGAAGCATCCACATTGATTTTAATCCAATCCTTTGGAGGGGGGCACCAAGGATGAAGGGACTCCCTAGGGAGATTAGTGCCCCAACTTACAAGAAAAGGATTAACATTGGAGGTAGCCAAATAAAGAGCATTAGCTGCAACTAAAGAGCTCGGTATAGCAGTTTTTTGGTGCTGAATTTCATTTCTATTCTTCCATGACAAGTAAACAATTGTGCAATAGAGTTTCACCATTCCAGAATTTTGAACCGTTAGAGCCTTTAAACTATGCAAACAATCATCCAAAGAATTGAAGAAAGGTATTTGAATACCCCATTCACGAATTCTCATGATTACCTCAATCAAGTATTTACAATTAACCATGATATGCTCATAAGACTCAATGGAATCACAACCCCTACCACAGTTTATAAAATCTAAAATTTTTCGGTTCTTTAAAAAAACATTAGTTTAGGATTGCCTTTTTGCGAAGTCTCCACCAAAAAGTTTCCACCTTCTTGTTTAGTTTTAGCTTCATCAACACAATTAGACCCCATATTCATCATCACTTAATCTATTAGAGACAACATATTCAAAAGAGAGAGCTGAAACGGTCTTGCCCGAGCACCAATTAATCAATTCAATGTTGTCATCAACCTCTATATCAATGCTGATTTGGAGAAATGATCTCAATAATTTCTTGATGGAAAGCTATTTGCAATTTGAAATAATTCCAATCTCCATTGTTTAAAAGGAACTCACTAATTGTGGCATTCTCAAGATAAACACAATTGATAAAAGTGGGCCAACGGCTTAAACATTTATCATGCAACCAAGTATCATTCAAAACATTGATACTCTTTCCATTGCCAATGTTCCACCTAGCAAATATTCTTCAAAGCCTTTCCTCCATCTAAAAGGATATGCCAAGCACTAGAGCCAGTTTTACGGTGAGCTTCATTGTAAAATGTCATCCCCAATATTGTGCTTCATGGTTTGTGAAATAAAGAGTCGGGTTTTTGAAGAAAATTCCAGCCACATTGGATCTAAGAGATCCAATTCTAGATAAAGGGGAATGTAAACCCAACCCACCAACTTTCTTTGGTTTACATATCTCATCCCAAGTCACATAATGAATACCCCTATCACCATTTTGTTTATGCCAAATAAAGTTTCTACAAAGATTTTCAAGTTCAAGAAGAACTCTCTTGGGAATTAAAGAATTTGTAATGAGATAGTTTGGCATAGAAAGTAAAGAGCTCTCAATAAGAACAATTTTACCTACCAAGGAAAGAGATTTCCTCTCCAAGCATTTAACCGACCAAGACATTGCCAATTAGTCTCGAAAATCAGCAATTTTAAGTCTTCTAAGAGCCATCTTCAACAAAAGATAAATCATTTCCTTCACCATTTTATGCCACAGCAATATGGTGATTTTTCTTCCTCATTTTCTTTCTTACATTTTTCCCAAATAAAATCTGGAATTGTGTTAAGATTAACTCTTTGCCAGACCAATTGCAAAAGTCCTCCACAATTTTCTTCATCAACTTTGCCAAAGAGAAAAGTGGCATGAGAGAAATTAGAACATCATCAGCATATAACAAATGAGTAATCCTAGGTCCTCCAGAAGAGATTGAATACAAGTTTTGATCTTTGATTAATAGCATTTGACAACAGTTGGGGAACATAAATAAAAGATAAGGTGAGAGTGGACATCCTTGACAATCCACTTAAGCCTTAATCCAATTGAATTAAGAGCCATTAATAGAAATAGAGAATCTCACCTCAGTAACACATTCCAGAAGCAAATTAGAAAAGTAGTTGGGAAGCCATACCAAATAGAGTGTGATGAAGAGTGGCCCAACCATACTATCATATCCTTGCTCCATATCAAGTTTGATAGCCATACCTTTTTATGCTTGGAAACTTTGAACTTATGAAACATCTCTTGAGCTAAGAGACAATGTTCAGAAATAGATCTACCAGGTATGAAAGCCATCTGCTCTTTTGAGACAATCTAGAGATAATTTTTTAATCTATTTACAAGCATAAAGCAATAATTTTGTAGTTCATTTGACAAAGCGTAATGGGACGAAAATTTGCTGGAACCAAAGGATTTTAATTTTAGCAATCAAGATAAAGAGTATCCTTCCATTCTCTACACATTATACCAGTTAAGAAGAAGTTGTTAACTGCATTCCATAAAGTGTCCCAAATAATGCTCCAAAAGCTTTTGTAAAAAGAGGAAGTAATCCCATCTATGCCAGGGGATTTATTATTACCTTGGCTGAAAACCGAGCTCTTCAAGTCTTCAACCGTGAAAGCTTCATTAAGCATAGAGTTATCATCCACCATAATTTTCTGATTTTGTAAAACTGTAGGCCAATCCGTCAGCTTGCACTCTTTAAATTGCCATTTTTTTTCAAAGAAATCAAAGAAGACTTTTTGGATTTGATCTTCATCAACTACTAACTCATTGGTTTCATCCTTTATTTGATTAATTCTGTTTCCACTATTACGGGCAGTAGCAAAATTGTGGAAAGTTTAGAGTTCATATCACCTTCTTCATGCCATATAGCTTTTGCTCTTTTGTTCCACCAAGTAGATAACCTTTTAAAGTGACATTGAATTCATGAACTTTAAACGAAGCAATTTGAGAATCCTCCTCATTCCAATCTTCACCCAAAGCCTCCTTCTTTTGAAGTTCCTCAATCTCTTCCTTCAGTTTTTCTTTCAGATTTTTTCAGATTTTTACATTTGTTTCTACTCAAAAAAACAAAGCTTTTAGAGTTCTATTGGTCTTCTTTTGAAGAATTTCACTCTCATTCCCACATCTTTCTTTTTCCAAGCATAATTAACAATGCTCTTACAAGCTGGATAAGATCTCCAAGTGTCTTCAAATCTGATAATCTTGGACTTGATTCTCAATTCAGTATCCAATTTAAGAAGAATTGGACTATGATCAGAAGCAATTCTAGCAAGGTGTTAGTAATGGCTAAGGAACTTTCTGAATAGCTGAAGAGTTTAAAAGACAACGATCTAGCCTCTCCCAATATCTGAGAGGTCCCCTCTTTATTATTACACCAAGTAAACCTTGGTCCAATGTAGCCAATGTCATGGAAATCATAGTTCACCATAAAGCTTTTCATCTCTTTAGGACCTTTAGAAAAAAGAAATCTTTTACCTCCTCTTTTATCTCTTTGCTTAGAATACAATTGTAGTCACCTCCAATAATTGAGGGAATGAACCCTCCATCCAATTCTTCAAGTTGTTTCCAAAGTTTACCTCTATCCACACAAGTTCTACTACCATAGATAGTAGCAATTCTCCAAATTCCCAAAGTAGGAATTAAGAGGTCACCAATAATAGCTTGAGAAGAAGTATCTTAACCATAAAAGACACCAATTTCATATTCCAAAGTACCAAAATCCCCACCGAAGTACCAATGGCCGATGATGCCAATACTCCCAATCCTTTCCAATAAAGCAGTCAAATCCTTTCTAGTAAAATTGAGACCTTGGTCTCCATAAGACCAATAAAGAAGACATTATGATCCTCACTAACTCCTTCAATATTAGGGAAGTCTTCTTCTTCTAGCTCCCCTACAATTCCAAAACAAGACATAATTCATTTAAACAATTAAAGGATTTCTCCAATAAAGGAACTCTTCTTCCATCTCTTTTTTTCTTTTTGAAATCAGGTTCAACCGGCCCAAGAGATTTCAACTCTTTGGCCAATTTGGTCTCTGGCATTAATTCTCTGAACTCTCTATGCGCACCTTCCACTAACTATAGCTTTATCTAGTTCATTTCCTTTTGAATTACCAGCACTTCACCTCAATCCTTATTTTCATTATCTTCATCACAGTAGGAAAGCACAGAAAAGCTGTTAAGAACTTGAACATCACCTGATTTTTTTCCTTCATTACCATCAGCTGCATACTTGCTGAAATTTCCATTGCCGATCCAGCCATTCGATCAACTCCAGCTTCTTCACTGAATTCTTCAGTTCCCATCTTCAAATTGCCATTTCTTTGAGCTTGCAAATAACAATGTTTTCCTTATGCATCTTCTCTCCCACAATATTATTTCTTGAAGGATTTTTGTTAAACTTTTTGCTGTTTTTGAATTGCACATGAATCCATGGCAAATTCTACTGTTAACAGAAATTTGATCCATTAGATACTCCTTTAGCTTCCACAATATGGTCTTCATCTGATTTATCTTTGTTCTGATCCAAAATTCCAATAGGAGACATATTCCGGGCAAGAATGCATTCATGTCCCACTTTACCACATTGATAACATAGGAGATTTATTTTTCATACTCCACACGTTGGAAAAACCTTCCAGCTACTCCTTCTACCCATACTCCATTCAGTACTTTTTCTCCAACTCAATTCTAACACAATACGTGCAAATTCATGCTTACCCCAACGAAAAGTGTTGTTATCAAAGAACATAGAGTACAACACAAGAAGCAATTCTTGCCAGATTTTTTTTGTCCAAGCAGTAGAGAGGAACATTCGGAAGTCTGATCCAAACAGGGGCAGAATATCCCTTAAAAGAATTTGGATCAAATTCAGGGCACCATCTGTCTATTCCGACGATGAACCCATTAACATACCAAGGTCCACAATTAGGATTTCTTCCACCGCCACTATTCGTTCTGAACGAGCATAAAATCCAATTCATACCCATGATGTCATTGTGAAATCCCCCATATCTACTCCATTGCTTTCGCAATTCAATGCTACATACCAAAAACGGGATGTTACTGCCAAGCACTTTAATCACAATTGAGTTTTTCAAGATCTTCCATGTTCTTGACTTCCGTATAAGAATCCATCTTCACCGCCACTCCATCATCAGTGAATTCAACTTGAATCTTTGCTAAAGGCTATCTTGATGTGCTTCGGTTTCGACCAAGCATCAACAATCTCGTTCTTGTTTCCCAAGCTGTCCGCCATACCCAGATTATCCTTTACAGATAAAGGATCTTCCGTCATCTTCAATAGATCATCAGTCTTCAGCCCGATACTATCAGCATTCTGATTTTCCATTACCAGAACATTCTTCTCCATATTGCGCTCCTTCTTCAGATCAAGAATTCCAGAAAAATTGTTAACCCGTAAAACCAGATTTTCCGGCGCAATCAGATCAAGAACGGCAAATCAGCAAGTTCACCATCCATACAATTAGAATTTTCACACCCATTCACCAAAATGCTCTTCCCTTTGCCTTCAACAGCTATCGGACGGCAATGGGGTTTCAAACCTTCTCTGATCACAATCCCACTGGACGACTTCCCATTAGCTCGCTGAGAGCCCATAGATCGCTGAACATTCATGAATTCAGCGATGAAGAAATCCAGCGAACGCCGGCGCCGTCGCCTCCTACAACCGTGGATAACCCGCGAAGAACGAAATTTCAAAAAACAGAACAAATTCTCTCACTAGAAAATTACAGAGCCTCTCTCACTGCCTCTTTCCCCATTAAAGTGTTTTGTCAAATAGCTCCCCAATATTCACTTCACCAAATCAAAATAATGAAGAAGGGAGATATAAATACTGATTAAACATATTGTAGTTGTGATTATAATTTAATCTTAAAAAAAGGTCACTTTCAACTATGATGATTTAAGTGTTAAAATGGATGGTGTCTCTCAAATGAATTTATTTAATGGTTAGGTTGAGAAAATATTATGGATCATATTTTCCAATCACCCATGATTTATTAAGAGGGATGCCATAAAAGCAAACATACACCCAATTTCTATAGAACGCCTTCAAAATAGATTTATACCTAAAGACCAATTTAAGCCTGAATAAGTGCTTTATCTAAAACAAATAAATTTATCAAATTTAAATGTGAAATAATTCTCAAATTAATAAATTTAATGGTTAGATAAAATTACATTGATCATATTACCCAATCAAACAAATTTCATAAGAAAGTTATATAAGAAAAGATGATTCATTCCCAAACTTTATAAAAATTATTTAAATTTGATTTGGATATTTATCCCAAACAAATAGGTTTAAGTAATTCTATCAAGAAGGAACTCTAAAATGAATAGATTTGTGCAGTCATATCTAAATAATACCAAGAATCATATTACATAATCAACCAAACTCCAAAATAATGGCTGCCACTGGAGAAACCTGTACAAATCTTCAAGGACAAATTTAAACAAGTGCTAGAATTTTAAAAATTTACAAGGTTTATCATAACATTTTGAATCCAGTTATATCATCTGGACCCATTTCATTGAAGAAAACTTTGCTAATTTATGAAAACATCATAGATTTTTCTTTATTAATTTATTTTTTTATCATCTATAAATACTATCCATCATAGTATCCCTTGAGATATCTACCATTATAGGCAACATGAGATAATCTCCTTTACAATCTACTAACTGATAAGATCCTCCTTGGTAGAATTTCTCCACTATGAACTGACCTTCTAAGGTTGGCTCAAATTTACCACTAATTCTCTCATGATCTAAGATACACCTTCGTAGAATAAGGACCAAGTTTCATGTTGCAACTTAGATTTCAAGATTACTAGTCCAAAACCCTAGCCGCCAGATTAGTTTGAGTAAGTTTATTGGTCGTTTGTACTGTATGAAGAGATTCATATTGTATGATTTATTTTGAATACTTATTTAAATTAACCTGTGATTAGTGGAATAAATCAAGGATTAATTTATGATTGAAAATCATACTGTACAAACCAGTTCATACTATACCATGAATCGAGGCTATTTTTTATCATCACGAAGTTCATCCTGGACGATCCCTTGATTTTAACTAATCGTACTGTACAAAGTAGATCGTACCCTACAATGTACAGAGATGAGTTTTGATCATCCCGGACTTCTTCCTGGATGATACCTTGATTTTGACTAATCATACTGTATGAAGTACGTTGTATCCTATGATGTACAGAGATGAGTTTTGATCGTCACAACTATCATCCTGTATTAACAGAAGAGTTTTCCCTATCATATTGTATAAGTTTATATCATACTGTAAGAACTTATTCAAAAAATTTTACCTGTTCATAAACCTTTGTACTAGGATGAAGCTCATTTGTATTAATCATACTGTACAATATGGAATCATACTATACGATAGTAATGACTACTTTGAAAAATTTTGGGGTTTTTGGAGCCCATTTTAAGTATAAAAAAATTATGTTTTTGCTTTGTAACTAAGAGAGGGGAACGTGATTCGAGAGGGTTTCCTTGGGAGAGAGCTCTTGAGAAGATTTTAGGGTTTAAGAGAGGAAGGAGAAGGTAAGCTTTGTGAGGGAGAAGTAGTGTGAGGGAGATCACACGGTTGCTCCATTCTTGACTTTGTTCCTCCTATGGCCCAAGAAGATCTTGTGGGAGGCTCTCTGAGGGGGAAATACTTCTACATCTGTGTCCTCTAAGGTACTCTGCCTTCTCCAGGAGGGAAAAATGAGAAGGTACGCTGTCGTCTCTAGGAGGGTGATAAAGAGCTTTGCACTTCGCCACATCGGGTTGGTGAAAGTGAGTCTTGTAAGGGCTTCTCTGCCTTGCCGATGGGGCAAAAGGAGAACTATTATTCAGTAGTAAAATTCTCAAAGTGAAGGACTATTGAGAGTGGATGCAGGACAAGATACCGAACCACTATAAAATCTCTGGTGTGATTTTTCCTTTACCGCTTTTATTTTTTCTTGCATTTTATTTTCATTGTAATTGCTTGGCTAAATTCATTGTGGGATTTGTTGTTGCTATTTTTGTTCAAGTACTCGCTTTCGCATTAGTTAAATTTTTATGTTAAAAATTTAAAAACACAAAAAATATTAGAACTCCTATTTAGGATTTTTATTGGAACAAGTTTTTTTGCAATTCAACCCCCCCCCCCCCCCCCCCCCTCCCCCCCCCCCCCCCCCCCTCTTGGTCAATCTAGTAATTTCAGTAAGTTCATATAAATGACTGACAGAGTATAAAATTAGGTTCATACTGAATCGTACATGGCTTTTTAAACTATTTGTGTAGATGATATGCGATCGTACTGTACGATCTAAATGCGTTATAGTTGAAATTTTAAGTTTATAAGATTGTTTTTCTTGTCTTTCATATATAAGTGTCCTAAAAACTGACACTAATTATCTTGATGTGAATTTCTTTTAAGAGTGGATAAGGAGAGTATTTGGGAGAGTGTTTTAGGATTGAAGAGAGAGAGGTCTTCTAAGAGAAAATTATGAGGGGATTCACAGGGTTGACAAAGGTAAGGATCTCTTATTTATTATTTAAAATTCTTCCTTACTTCCTTAAATGTTCTTGATAACATTCCTATTGACTTTTGGAAAACTCATTTGTCTACTTTTTTGTAATCACTTGACTATTACATGCAAATTTTAATACAGGAAGGTTACACTAAACCCACTAGACTTTTTGATGGAATTAGGATTGAAACTCCATTTACTGATTGGACATTAGAGGAAAAAGACTTAGCATAATTAAATACAAAATATTTGAAAAAATTTTTCTGTGCCCTAAAATTTGAGGACAATATGTGTGTTGAAACATATGAAATTGGAAAAGAAATTTGGGATAGACTTTGCATAATTTATGAAAGAACTAATGAGGTAAAATAATCCATATTAAGCATTCTATTATGTGACTATGAACTTTTTGCATGAAACCGAATGAATCAAATACTGACATATATACACATCTTACACATATAGTTACCTCATTTCATGCTTTAGGTAAGGAACTAATTAATTCTAAAAAGTTAGTAAAATCTAATAATTTTTACCTACTACTTATGATGCAAAGATAACTACCATAACTGAGTCAAAAGCCCTAAATATTTATTCTATTGGAAATCTGCTTGGATCAATGATTTCTTATGATCAAGGAGTGACATAAAGATATATTAATATAGGTGATAAGTGGAAGGAGAAAAATATCACATTAAAAGTGAATGACATAGAAAGTGATTAGTCACAACCTGAAGATAATGAAGATATTGCACTCATGATGAGGAAATTCAAAAGTTTCTTAAGAAGAAAGAAACAAAGACATCAACAATGAAATAAACATAATTTTCATAAGAATTCAAAAGTTTCAAATGATGTGATTTATTATGAATGCAGAAAGCCTAGACATATTAAATCCAATTGGGCAAATCTCAAAGCTAATCCTAGCAAGGAGAAAGTTGAGGAGAAAAAGAATGTTAGGAAGGGCAAGAAAAGACTAAAGAGAGCTTTCTAAGTTATCCCAGCTTCGTACTCCTCAAAAATAGAAGCAGAAGAGGAAGTTATAAACTTGTTCTTAATGGAAAACAAACTTAATCAGTCAGATCAAGAGGAGATATGTGATTTATCCTGCGATGAATTATTTGAAGTTTCTAAGAAATTGTATGCTGCATATAAGAAACTCAAGAAACTACATTCTAAAATAAATATATAATTTTTAAATTTATAAAAAGAGCACAAAATCCTTAGGAATGATTACGCATCCATCAATAGTAACCACATGACATTGTTGAATGAATTTGATGATTTGAATAAGAAACATGATTTATTGAAAAAATCATATAGTGATCCTAAGAATAAATGTAAGGTGTTTATATATGAAATGAATCAAAGAGAATATGAGTTGAGAGTTGATAATGCTATTTTAGAAAGTCTAAACTCATATGTTAAAGAAATTTTGAGAACTTTTAAGGAAAACATGACACCACCTACACTTGAACAATTTTATAATCCTAATCAGAAGTGCATAATTTCAAAACCTAGGAAAAGATATTATAACTCAGATAGATTGGTAAATCCTTTTCCTGAAGTTAAATAATTTTCATATGAAATGATAGGATATATCTCTCACACTTGTATAATTCATAGTATAAAATATCTAGTTGGATATCTAAGATGCATAAGTTATAGAATATCAAACATGCATCTAGATTCATTACTAAGAGGAGAATCCAAATTCATTTGGGTTCCCAAGTCTAATGTTTGATAATTTTGTAGAAACAATCTCATACAAGTCCTTATGAGAGCTTTTGGTACCTAGGCAGCGGATGTTCGAAGCATATGACTAGAAATACAACAAAATTCGTATCGTTGGGAGCAAGGAATGGAGGCAAAGTGACACTAGGAGAAAATACCACTATGAAAGTGGTAGGTATAGGTATGATTGGCAATAAGAATTATTTCTTTATTGAGAATGTATTATTGGTTGAAGGCTTAAAACATAACTTTTTGAGTATTAGTTAGCTTTGTGATAAGAGTTATATTGTTAAATTTTTTCCTACAAGCTACATTATAAGCCAAAATGGAATTAATGTGTTGCATGGAAATAGAGTAAATAATATATACATGCTTGATTTAAACTTTTATTAAAATTTTTAATGCTTTTTATCTCAAAATAATCACTAATGAATCATAGTTATGGCATAAAAAACTTTGTCATATAAGCATAAAAATCTTAGGAAGATTACCTAGAAAGAGTTGGTTAGAGGGGTTCCAAAATTAGACTTCACTAAGGATCACTTGTGTGATGCATGTAAATTAGGAAAAAAAGTGAAGTACTCCTTTCATTCAATTAAAGATCTTATAACCAAAAAACTAGAATAAGATATACACATGGATCTTTTTGGACTAGTTAGCACTATAAGTTTAAAAGGGAAGATTTTTGGATATGGTTTCATTGATGATTATTCAAGATTCACTTGGATTAAATTCTTATCACAAGAGTAAATCATTTGATAAATTTAAAAATTTTTTTACTTGGATTTAAAGGAAGTTAGTGTGTAAAATTCTAACAATTCAAAGTGATCATAGAGAAGAGTTTAAAAATGAAAATTTTAAAGATTTTTGTTAATATCAAGGAATTGATCACAATGTTTCAGCACCTAGTACCCCTTCGTATAATGAGGTTGTCGAAGGAATGAATAAAACTTTGATAGAAGTCACTAGAGCCACATTGGCTGAATATTCACTTCCAAAATATTTTTGTACTGAAGCAAATAATACACTGTGTTATATTTTTAATAGGGTGAACATTAGATCCATGTTAAATAAGACACCCTATGAACTTCTTAAGGGAAGAACACCTAATATTCCACATTTATATTTCTTTGGATATAAGGAGTCCATTCATAATAATGGTAAAACTCCTTTAGAAAAATTTGATCTAAAATTCGATGATGGAATCTTTCTAGGATATAATAGTGTTTGCAAATCCTATAGAGTTTTTAACAAGAGGATTTTGATAGTTGAGGAGACCACACATATAGTATTTAATGAATCTAGTACTTCTAATGTGCCAAGGTTAGAGGAAGAACATATTAAAGAGATTTTCGAAGGAATTGGAAAAATAAATTTTAAAGAGAATGTTGGAATAGAAAATACTTTGCCTAGGGAATAGAAATTTTCTAAAAGTCACCCTAAAAATTAATTTTAGGTGAACCAAGTGAAGGTGTTAGAACTAGGCATGGATTTAGTAAAGAAGTGAACCAATCAACTTTTTATATCAATGATTGAGCCCACTAATATAAATCAGGCTCTTTATGATGAATTTTGGATTTTGGCCATGTAGGAAGAATTGAATCAATTTGTTAGAAATGATGTTTGAGAATTAATTAAAAGGCCTAAAAATCAAAGTATTGTAGAACTAAGTGGGTGTTCAAAAATAAAATAAATGATTCAGGTGTAGCAGTTAGAAATAAGGTAAGATTGGTGACTAATGGGTATAATAAAATATAAGGAATTAATTTTAAAGAAACTTTTACCCTAGGAGCAAGACTTAAAGCGATAAGGGTGTTACTAACCTTTGCATATTTTAAAGGTTTTAAATTATTTAAAATGGATGTTAATAGTTCCTTTCTTAATGGGGTGATACAAGAGGATTTTTATGTTATGCAACCTTAACATTTTGAAAATTCAAAATTCTTTAATCATGTGTTTAAATTGAAAAATGCATTATATGGACTAAAACATGTACCTAGGGCTTGGTATGAGAGGCTAAGCACTTTCCTACTAGAAAGATCATTTGTTAAAGGAAGTGTGGACAATAATCTCTTCTTAAAAAAGAGTAGGAGATTATATACTTATTATCAAATATATGTTGAAGATATCTTGTTTTGATCCACCAATAAAAATCTTTGTGATGATTTTTAAAAAATAATGAGTTATGAATTTGAAATGAGTTTGATGGGAGACTTAAGTTACTTTCTTTGTTTAAGCTTGAGGGAGAAAGAGGATGGAATATTTCTTAGCCAGTCAAAGTATATTAAGAACATCCTCAAGAAATATAAAATGGATAATACTAAACCAATGAGTAAACTAATGAATTCCTCAACGTAGTTAGATAAGGACTCTAAGGGAAAATATGTTGATCAAAAGAAATTTTGAGGAATAATTAGATTATTAATTAACTTAAATGCTAGTAGACCGGATATCATATTTAGTTTTTGTTTGTATGCTAGATTTCAAGCTGATCTAAAGGAATCATATTTAACTACTTTTAAAATAATTCTAAGATACCTTTTGGAAACTCAAAACTTAGGTATTTGGTATCCTAAGTACATCCTTTCTTTTCAAATCATTGGATATTCTGATTTAGATTTTGCAGGATGTGGGGTTGATCAAAAAAGTACTTATGAAACTTATCAATTCCTAGGAAACTCTTTAGTTTCTTGGTCTAGCAAAAGACAAAATTTTGTAGCCCTTTCTATTGTTGAAGTAGGATACATTGCCTTATATAGTTGTACTACATTTATACTTTGGTTAAAATAACAACTTATTGATTTAGGATTTTTTATTAGCACTATTTCAATTTTATGTGTAATATAAGTGTCATATACATTTCAAAGAATCCTATTCAACATTCTAAAACCAAGCATATAGATATAAGGTATCACTTTACTAGAGATCATGTGGCTAAAGGAGAAATTGAATTACATCATAGCGCTACTGAGAATCAACTTACAGATATTTTCATGAAACCACTGACTTTTGAAATATTTAGCACCTTAAGAACCAGTTTATATGTGATTGATATTAAAGCTTAAAATTATAATTCTACAAATTGGATTTGTAATATATTTCATGTATGTTGATGTGTTTTATTTATTTATATGTTTGTTTGTCTTTTGTTTGGTTTTCCTCTAGTTTGTGTTTGTTTTTTTCATTAATATTATTTTTTTATTATGGCATGTCATGTATCTTGAGTGATTTGTTTTTTTAAAAAAGTTTTGTTTATCATGTCTTGAATTAATTTTTCATTCGTACTAAAGGAACCACTTTCGCTTTGTATGAATTATATAGTCTGTACATGATATTTTTTCCTGAGTTGAGCATATGAGAATGTACTATTATTTTTGTGTATATGTTTTAGTTTATTTTTTTACCTAGTTATTTGTTTTATTTTAATAAATTAAAATTAAAAATAAAGAAAATTTTATTTTCCCGTTTTTAAAATTTTTTATCTTAGTGAGGGGGAGATTACGAGAAAATACTTTTAGTTTGTAAATTCACCAATAATATTTGCCATCATAAAAAAGGGTGAGATTATTGCAACTGGAGCACATAAGTTAATATTTTTGTTGATAACAAATATTATGGCTCACATCTTCATCTCCTAATATTTTCGTTATATACTTGCTTGTGTTTACTAACATTTCTAGAATACCATGCTCCATCCAAAGAAGAATCAAAGGGATTGCTTACTTGGTGTCCATGGACATACAAACTCAATTTTTGTTGATAACAAATATTATGGCTCACATCTTCATCTCCTAATATTTTCGTTATATACTTGCTTGTGTATACTAACATTTCTAGAATACCATGCTCCATCCAAAGAAGAATCAAAGCTTAAGATTGGGTAGAATAAGGTTATTCTGTAAAGAGTTTGAAATATTCATTGATGTAATTCTGATTTCTTGAGTCAAGTCATATAAAAGGGATTGCTTACTTGGTGTCCATGGACATACACACTCAAGAAAATGAGATCTTATTAAAACTAGAAGTTCAAGTTTTGAAATAATTAAACTAGATGATTTTGATCATCCAAGATAATCAACTCATTAAACTAATCGTACTAGAAGATTTTGATTATCTAGGACTATCCTTTATGATCTTAGAAAAATAGCCACCAATGATAATTTAGGCAAGGATTTAAGATTCAAATTTTGTTCTAATCATTCCAGATGATCTAGATCATCCTGGATGATTAATGCCAATCATGCATAAATTGATTATGTGATTAGGGGACTAATTATGATTAAATTATTCATTTAGATTATCCTTGATGATCTGTATATCATACTGGATAATTTTTGCCAATATATTTGATTTTCGTAATTCATCCAAGATGAAATACCATATTTTTTCTTCTAATCATCCAGGATGATTCACACTATTGTACTGGCTGATTTGTACAAATTTGAAATAAAAGTCTAGGAATATCCTAAGATCATCCAGGACTATCAGGTCAAATTTTACATATCATCCTGGATGATTTTGTGATCGTACTGGATGATCTTTAGCACTAGAATTGAGTTTTTAGGGTATTTTAAATCCTTTTAATTAAGCATTTCATACTGGATGATTCTGAGATTTTCTTGGATGATCTCTACTACCATAATTAATTTTTAAGGATTTTTAAAGCCCTCTCTTTAAGCTTTGTCAAGGCACTTGGAATGTGTCTTTCGCTGGCATTGTGTCTTCATTCCTTTAGAGAAAATTTGATGAGTAAACTTGAAAGGGAGAGAGGAAAGGGTGAGTTTGAGAGGGAGAAGATCCTTTGAGGGGTGTCAAGGGAGTGTGGAGGGGATTTCAGACGGCTGATCCAGTAAGCTTTCACCTTAGTACCATCAGATTCAAGGTTCATCTTGAGAGAAGTATTGGGAAGAATAAGATCTCTTTTGTGTCACAGGACCCGGCTACTCCGCTGCATCAGGAAAGGTGGAAGTAATTTTGTAAGGGCTTCTCTGTCTCCCTGTGGGAGCTAAAGGAGAGTCACTAAAGGTTTTGTGCAATACTCAGAGGGTGCCTCCAAGGAGTGGATGTTGGCCATGTTGGATCGAACCACTATAAAGCTTGTGTGTTCTTTCTGATTATTTTCCATACTTTATTTTTACTATGATTAATTACTTGGGTGAAATCACTGATTAATCTTTTTATTCATTTTCCCTGCAAGATATAAAATGATTTTTTCTTTTAGTTAAAAAAGTTTTAAAATATCCAATTCACCCCCTCTTAGTTAGCCTCAAGACTAAATCATGAGGACTTAATAACCCTCACAAACTTTTAGTTCATATTATACAAAATGGGGTTCATACAGATGACTTTCAAAGTATAAAATGGTGTCATCCATATTTGTACCAATTGAAGAATTATTTGTTTTAACTGGTCATTTTGTATGAAGTGGGGTTCATTAGATGACTCATAGTGTAAGAAATGAGGTTCGTATAGGATCGTATCAGACAAATTGGTTCAATTTTTAACTGTTCATACAAATAACTGACAAATTACAAAATCAAGTTCATACAGGATTGTACATGGTTTTTTTAACTGTTCATATAGATGATATGCAATTGTATTATATGATCTATGGATAAGTTTTTAGTTTTATGGATGAGTTTTCATATATAATTGTCCTATAAACTAACACTCAATATCTTGCTACAATTTTCTCTTAAGAGTGGTTAAGAGTGTCTTTGGGAGAGTATTTTAGGAGTAAAGAGAGAGAGAGAGAGAGATCTTGTAAGAGTAATTTGTGAGGTGATTCACAAGGTTGTCTAAAGGTAATGATCTCTTATTTATTCTTCAACATTTTTTCCTACTTCCTTGAAAGTTCTTGAGAGAAGATTTTAAAAGAAGATCACACTATTCTACCATCACCACGAGGGTGAGAAAGGATGCTGATACTCTGCCATCATCATGAGGATGAGAAAGGATGTTGGTACTCTATCATCACTAGGAGGGTGAGAGGATATTGGTAGTCTGCCATCACCAGGAGGGTGAGAAAGGGCATCAGTATTCTATTGCATCAGGTTAGTGGAAGAGAAGTTTTGTAATGGCTTATCCACCTTGGTGTGGGACCTAAAGGAGAGTCACTTTTGATTTAATGCAATACCTAAAAAAAAGTCTTCAAGGAGTGGACGTAGGTCTAGTTGGACCGAACCACTATAAAATTTAGTGTTCTTCTATTCTTTTACATTTTATTGTATTTTTATTTTTTGCACTTTAAATTATTATGGTTTTATAAAATATAAGATAATTTTTAAATTACCAATTCACCCATTCTCTTGGTTAGCATTGGGACAATTTTATTAGGTCTAATAACCTATTTGAACTTTTATTTCATAATTATATAGTTCGCGGTTGAACCATCTTATCATGTGCTTGAATCAATTTTGCTTTGTATAACTCAAGGTTTTGTTGAGCCTACATTTGTTTCGCTTCAATACCTTCAAACTTTTCTAATTTAAATTTAGCATTTTATTCCATTATAATTTTATTATTTACTGGAATACATAATCAAGGCAATGGTACCTCAAAAGGGAGAACATCCTCTACTTCAAAGTCTAAAGCAAATGGCATAATTTAAGTGCGAGTTCTATATGTGGTTCAACATGCCCACAAATCTTCTCCTAGATATTCATGCCATTGATGCTTATTATTATCCATGATTTCCTTTTTGAGTTGTAACAAAGTTTATTTAATGCCTCAGCTTATCCATTTTCTCGAGGGTAATAGACTATTTATTATCTCCAATCTATTTTATGATGACTAAAAAAACTATTTTTTTTTTGTTCTTCTATAGGATTGACCATTATCATATATGATTCAACAAGGATTATCAAATAAAGATATAATATGATCTTTGAAGAAGTTAATGACATGGTATGCTTTGGCTTCTCTTAAAGGAACTTCTTCTGCTAATTAAACCTACGATCTGTAAAGAATGGGGGATTAATTAGACCAATAATATCTATAATATCAAAGAGCCATGAAATAATTGTTTGATGCAGGATAATTGGTGGTTGATGTAAAACTTAACTATACACCTAGCATGGATTACAATATTTTAGAACATTCATGTTATCAATTAGGGATAGTAATATCCCACCCATTTAATTTTTATATTCATTTTAGGACCAAATTGGTGAGCATCATACAATCTAGCATGAACTTATTCTATTATATCATTAGCTTTAAACTTACTAAGATAATGTAACCACATCTGAACAAATGATCTTCTGTAGAGGTTTTAATTAGAGAAGCACCATAGCTCCAATATTGAATATTAGAGAACGGGAGTCTTGAAAAAAAAAAACATAATTAATTTAGTACAAAATTGTCAACCTCCAAATCTCCGTAGTACCATATGATCTAAACGAGCATAATAGTGCCTAACTTTTGTAGTGTTCTAGAGGAGCAATAAAGGAAAACAAGCAACACACTGGGTCAGCCAAGTGTCACATCAGGTTAGCAAATAATTGCACTTGGTTAGCTTAACATCCCAGTAGATAACATTTAACAACACTGAGATAATAATTCATATTATAATGATATGATGTCTCCTTTTTTAGTATCATAGTGTCTGAGTCTATTTATGTATGAATTATAAATAGTTTTTTCTTATTTTTATGTAAAAGGTTTTTGTATAGGTTTTTAAGAAAATTCTAAGAGAGATTAGGGAATCATAAGATACATCATATAGAGTGGCTAGTAAATAAAGTAGTGAGCAAATAATCAATTAGAGAGGAAAAGAGTGTGGAGAGTGAAGTTTTAAGGGGATATTCACTTTGGGAATGGTCAATTGAATGATCTATTTGGGATTCTTCATTCTAAGAGGTGTTTTTTCATCTTCTCTACTTGTATTTTCTTTCTTGAGCAGGTAATGAAATTTATGACATTCAATTTTAATTCCATGGTTGCCTTAACTCATTATTTTTTACTAATGACATGAAAAATATTGTAATTCCTAATTTAAACTCTTGCATTTAAAAGTATGAATGTTTTTTTTTTTTTTTAATATCTCCCATTATTCATTTAATTTATATAGTGTCCATGTAAAAACTTTAACATCTAATGTGATGCAATACCTCGATGTAGGAATATGAGAATTAAAATGCCTAGATGTATGATGCCTAATATTCTAGTGGCTATAGAGATAGAATCTTTGTAGAAAGGCCATAAATCTTTTTTTATATTCTTAAAAGCTGGATAGAGATATAAGGATTCTTATGCTTTGATTCACAACTATCATTGAGTATTCTTCTTTAGAAAAATATAAGATATTCACTATTATTAGTCCAAAATACTTTATTTACTGATATCTTCACTATTTCCTATATTTCTCATTAAAAAAAAATTATTCCAGATTTATTTTGTAGTATAAAGCTTGGGTAGATAGTACTAGAAATATTTATGTGGAACACATAATTTTCTCATGGAATTGACACTATCTCATTAATTTTAATACTTAATCTACATGTGCACTTGCATTTTCATTGGGGTTATATCAAAGTAATAAAAAATTAAACATAGCATACCTTCTCCAAACCATCAAGTTTTTGAATCTTACAGTCTCCTTTAAAATTAAATATTAGAATCCTTTAGGAAATATGCATCCTCTGATACAAATTTATTATGTTATAGTGCACATTCTTCTTTTTTCATTTTAATTCTTTTGATTTTAACGTATTTCAATTCTTTTCTTTTAATGTTCATGAGTGCTAAAGTAATGATTTTGAATATTCAAGAAAACCCTAAATTGGAATGATATAAAAATTATACAACTTTACTAATTCTATACTTTAGTTTATAATGAGGCTTTTTTTATAAATCTAAGTACATCCTTTTTAAAACTTAGTTAATTACTTTAGTTGATTGTTATAATTTTTAGAATAGAAATTGTTGTTCTTTATCCCTTCAATTTAGCACCCATAGTATTGTATTATTCTTAATTTAAATGCTTTTTAATTATTAGTTAACTAAGTTATCAATATGTTGTACCAATATTGTATAGCATGAAATACATTATTTTATAACAATAAACTCTTATTATTGTTCTAAAAGTTGTAAACTTTCATCTTCATGAGCCATCTTTATTTGATTATTCACAAATGAATCATCCATAAAGGAGAAAACTTTATGTGATGTAGTAGTATCGACCATGGTTTTGGCATAGGATTCAGAAACTCATCTTTAGGAAAGGCTTTAGTCAAGTTTTTGAAGTTGATCGAAACATAGTTTTGACGACTATCATTCTTTACTAGAATAACACTGTTTAAAAAGGTTGGATATTTTTTGTTACACTCTAGGATTTATATTAGAAAATTTACATCTACTTTTCATTTTAACCATTTAACAAGAATTTACTAGTAAGCAATGGAAAAAAACATGATTTGATGGTGTTCCATTTAAGAAGATGCAGGTCAAACAAGAGCAATGGTCTAAATTTCATGGATTTCACATTTCATCTATTGGTATGATTGGTTTGTGTGCTTATTTCAATCAAAGGAGGCTAGGGATGTTGTTCCTTGTGCTAGATTGATTTTATTGGAGGTAATATGATTATGATAGTTGAATGGACACAAATTTTTCATCCTAATTCTTTGAAAGGTCTTTTTTCATATGTATGAATTCGTCTCCCATATCTTCCTCTTCAATTTGGGATAAAAAGTACATAATAAGAATATCTTCTAGGATTGGCCAACCTATGTTTATAGATGCTCAAATGGTAAACTGGGATAGGAGAGAATGTGCATGGATTTTTGTTTGTTTGAATTTTTCTTTGAAGATTCCTATTGATGTATAGGTTGAAGGTATAAATTATAGATTTTTTTCAATAAGTGGTTTATGAGGGAGTATCTAACACTTTTTTTTTCAAAGTGTAGTTAGTTAGGAAACCAACAAGATCATTGTGTGTATGTGAGGTCAAATTCAGTTAGATCCATAATTAACTCTACTATAATGGAGTCCAAGGCTTATACCAAAGACCTTTATATGAAGCAATAGGATAAGGATCATTCTTTTATCATGCAACTTCAAGCTTCAACTTCTAACCAGGTTCTTTCTAATTTCTTCAAGGATGATGATCTTTATATTCCTTACTCAATTAAAAATTTGATCATAAATCTAATTGATGTAGCAGATCAAAATATAGAAGGTGGTCTAGATTCTAAAAGATTGTGGGATGTTGAATCTTATGGGACTTGTGTCTTAGTACTTGAAAGAAAAATAGATTAAATGTGATACTTTGTATGCTCAAAAAAATTCTAATAGAAATATTCCTAACCTTGTATGAGGAAAGGATGTTGATTTCATTCCTAATTATTCTATTATGTTTCATAATAATTATGATTTATATCATGTTTCTTCTATTTGTAATTTTAAAATGTAGCATTCTCATGTTGAGTGGAAGAAAGTTGTAAAGATTGAGGAATATCTTAATAATGAAATTTTAAAGCAATTACATACTAAAATTGATAATATTCCTCTTGAGGTTAAAATGAAGATACAAACTGGGATGGAAAAAGTGTTATTCCTAATTTAGATTAAATACGGAGTTTAAATAGTTGGGCCAACTAAATATATTCCTAGGAAAGAGGAAAATGATTTATGTGATAAAATGGACGGCAAGGACATTTCCCTAGAAAAAAGAAGCGTGTTTCTATTTCCATAATTTAATTATTAACCACAATAGTCTTTTCATTGGGTTAATGGAAACCAAGGTTAAGGTTTTGAGCAAGCTAATATTAATAGAATTATTGGAAAGGAATGGGAGTTCTTTCACCCTCTTACTATGGGTAGAGATTGATAATTACATACTCTTTGGAAAAGAGAGGTTTCAATTTAATGTTAATGCATCATCTAATCAATGTGTGATATGTAAGTTGAAAACTCCAAATGATTTGATTCTGAATGTTGTTTTGGTTTATGCTTATAAGGATGTTCATTCAATAAGATATTTGTGGGAGTTTAATGAGTTAGCTTCCATGAGCCATCCCATTATTATTGTAGGTGACTTTAATTGTATCTTTAGTAAACATATTTTTTAGGGGAAACCCACAAAGGGGCCTACGCGTTAATTAAGAAAAATTGTACACAGTCGTTAAGGGGATCTCAAGGTCACTACTGCTCAAGGAGCTACAAAAATACAACAACAACAACAACAACAACATCAAGCCTTTATCCCACTACGTGGGGTCGGCTACATGAATCCTTTTTCTCCATTGTGTCCTATTAAAAGTCAAATTCTCGTTTAAATCTAATAAAGAAATGTCATTCCTAATATTTTCTAACCAAGTCTTTTTAGGTCTACCCCTACCTTTCTTAACATAAGTCAAATCTAATACCTCTACTCTCCTAACCAGGTCATCAGAAGGCCGCTATTTTATGTGACCAAACCATCTAAGGCGACTTTCTCTAATCTTATCTTCTACTGGAGCTACTCCAACCTTTTCACGTATATGCTCAAAATTATGTGTTTCTATGTGAAAAAAAAAAGGATTTAGTTGGTCCTAACTTTTATTCTGCTTGTTTGGTGTGTTCGTTGTAGTATCATATGCTAATATTAATAATATCAGCATTTCTAATGCTTGAAACCTTCTTTCCCAATTCCCTACCCATGTTCAACAAGCTATCAAAGCTATTTCTATTAAGGAATCTTCGGTCGTTCCTCTGATTTGGCTTGATTCTGAGCAACCCAAGTCTAAAGAATTTTTGTGTAATTTTTTCCTAGATTGGCAGCAAGTTTCTTGCTATAAATTTTGGTAGCATAGACATTATGCACTTAGCTATTCATCTTATACCCACCTTGTGTTTGAACACATGTAATAGCTCCTGCATACATATCTTTAATGATTTGAATATAAGCATTATTGACTCCTTTCTTTTTAAGAACTCTCCATAGCACTTCTCTTGGAACTTTATCATATGCTTTTTCTAAATCAATAAATATCATATGTAGATCCTCCTTATTTTCTCTATATTTCTCCATCAAACCTCTTAATAAATGTATGGCTTCCATAGTCGACCTACCCGGCATGAATCCAAATTGATTTTGAGAAACATTAGTATCACGCCGCAACCTATGCTCCATAACTCGCTCCCATAGTTTTAAAGTATGACACATTAACTTAATACCTCTATAATTCGCACAATCTTGTGCATCACCTTTATTCTTAAAAATAGGAATTAACATACTCATTCTCCACTCATCTGGCATCTTTTTAGTCTTCAAAATAGTATTAAAAAGTTTAGTAAGCCATGAAATTCCTTCATCTCCTAAGCATTTCCACACCTCTATTGGGATATCATCAGGTCCAACAGCTTTTCCACCCTTCATTTTCTTTAAAGCCTCTCTAATTTCAGTTTTACTAATATGCCGATAAAAACATAAATCTTTATTTTCATCTAGGGTGCTAAGGTCACTATAGTCAATCTTATTTTCACAATCTTCATTAAAAAGTTTAGCAAAATATCTCATCCATCTTTGTTGAATATCATCTTCTAAGAAAAGTATTTTTTGATCTTCATCTTTAATACACTTCACTTGAACTAAATCCTTACTACTCCTATCTCTTTGTTTGGCTAACTTATACATATATCTTTCTCCCTCTTTAGTATCTAATCTATTATATAAATCACTAAAAGCTAATGTCTTTGCATCGCATATGGCTTTCTTAGCATCCTTACGAGCAATTTTATATATTTCCCAATTATCGGAATTTTTAAAATTAAACCAATTTTTATAACAAAGCTTCTTATTTTTAATTTTTTCTTGCACATTAGGATTCCACCACCAACTATTTTTACTATTGGGAGCTTTTCCCTTTGATACTCCAAGGACATCTTTTGCAATATTCTTAATATCAGTAGCCACTTTTTCCCACATAATATTAGCATCCTCATGCACAGACAAAATCTTAAGATCTAAAATCTTATTTCCAAAAATATTTTTGTTAATATTCTTTAAATGCCCCCATTTAATCCTAGAAAATTGTTTTACTTTATTTTTTATTTTATGCCCCTTTATCTTAAAGTCCAAAACTAATAATCGATGTTGGGTACATAAATTTTCACTCGGAATAACTTTACAATCTTTGCAATCTAAACGATTTGATTTTCTAATAAGAAAATAGTCAATCTGGGTTGTATTATATCCATTTTTATAAGTGATGAGATGCTCATTTCTTTTCTTAAATAAGGTATTAGCAATTAAAAAATTATAAGCTAAACAAAAATCCAATATGGTCTTGCCACCTTCATTCGTCGTTCCAAATCCATGGCCACCATGAATGCTTTTAAAATCATCTACCTCTCTACCAACATGTCCATTTAAATCTCCTCCAATAAAAACTCTTTCTTCAAGAGGTATATTTTGTATTAATTCTTCTAAGTCATTCCAAAAATTTAATTTAGAACTCATATCCAAACCTACTTGAGGAGCATAAGCACTTATAATATTAACAATCTTATCATCAATAACAATCTTTAAAGCTATAATTCTATCTCCAATCCTATTAATTTTTATAACATTATCCTTTAAACTCTTATCTATAATAACACCTACACCATTTCTAGTACGACTCCTACCCGAATACCAAAGTTTAAATCCTAAACTATCAATTTCCTTAGCCTTATCTCCAACCCATTTAGTTTCCTGAATGCACAAAATATTTAACTTCCTATGAATCATAATATCTATTAATTCCATTAATTTTCCTGTAAGGGAACCTATATTCCAAGTTCCTATCCTAATTTTAGTTTCATGGACTAGCTTCTTTGCCCATATACGTCCTTGAGGAACCCTTGCCTATTTAACACTGCACCCGGGCGCCGGTGCAGCGGCCCTTGCACACTTGTCACTGTATTCAGGCCATACAGCGCGTCGCTTCCAGGGGACGCCCTAGCATTAACACAATTTCTTAAAGGATTCATGTCATTATTGTTCGACAAGTTTTACGCTGGCTGTCGACTAGCTAACGCAACCCTCCACTTTTCTCATCCAGAACTTGGGACCTGGCAATGGCAATGTTAAAGCTACAAAAATAAAGAAAAAGAAAATCTAAGAGCTCGAGTTCCCCACTATAGAATAATACAAGAATCCCTAAGTACATTCTACGGTGCTTATGAGAAAGCACCCAAAAAGGAGCAGAACAAAAAATAACAAAATGCTCCTTGAAACCAATCCCCGTGCCATCCTTACACTTATCAACCTAAAAAAGAACCTGTAGAAAAGGCTAATAGGCAAGGTAGATATAGCAGTAATATGACCTAAGAAAAAATGTAAGTATAATCCAAAAGATTAATAACAAAACCATTAGTATTATAGACGAAAAGAGCATTAGTAACTAAGCTAACCACCTTATACCTCTCCACAATAATTGAAATATAGAACTGATACTCAAAATCCAAATGAGAAAATATATAGAAATCACCAAAGTTCAGGAGAATTAAGCTACCAGAACACTTCTCCATAATAAACCAAAAAGGGTACAACCAAGATAAGGCACCAATGGTCCCAACATATAAAACATACCAGACAGCCATACCCATTGCCAACATCAGTAAATCCAGGTAACACAAGAAAAACCAAACCAAGCCATTTAACAACCTAGGACTGAACAAAACCATCCTGTACCCCTACAACAGCCCAGACAGAATCAACAAGGAACTAAAAAAATAACTACCCGAGAGAGCTCCAGAATCCACCCAATAAGAGACCCACCAACCCAACAAAAAGAAGCTCCATATACTACTAGACACATGGAATAAGCTGAAATAAGAATAACGACCTAGGGTCACAGCATCACCCAAAAAATATAGCCCCAGTGATAGACAATCCAAGGAAAAAATAAACATCAAAGTAGTCCAAACTAATATAATCAATGCAAACCTGAAGAATCGCAGCCACCACCTTCCAAACAACCTCCAAGTTAATGCCAAAAGCAGTAGCAGTAAAGGAATAATTCTTAAAATTCTTAAAAGAAAGAAAGTTAGCAGAGAAAAGGGCCACCACATTATCCTTAATATTACAAATAATTCTTTGGTGGCACACACCCACACCATTGAAGCTAGAGTTATTTCTATCCAACCAAAGGAACCAAAGAATGAGAGAGGGAACTACATTTCTAACATGGCCTTTAGAATTAATAAACCAACAATCAAGTGAAGAATTAATAGAACCCCTCACAGAGAAATAGTTGAAATGAAAAATGTCCTCAAAATAAGACCAAATTTTAATAGCAAAGGGGTCTGAAATAAAAACATGATGCATATTATCAACATGGTAACATCATTGACATTTAGAAGGAAAGATAAAACCTCTTCTCCTCAAAATCTCATCAGTAGGAAAAATTTTATGTAAAATAGTCCAAATAAAAATAGAAATTGTGGAAGGAATATTTTTATGCCAAATCATATGAAAAACCTTGGGAGTTTCATATTTAGCTCTAAAGGAAACATCCATCTTTGGTAAAAGCACAAAGAAACACATCCATCAAATTAATGTTAAGAGAGATTTTTAAAATAAGCTGAATAATGAACCCAGGAAGAAGTCTAGAGAGCTTCTTGAAAACCTAACCATTATTAAAAAAGAAGTAATTAATCTTAATAGAATCAATGGAGAAAGAATTCATTAAAGTGTCAATCGACTGACCATTCAACCAACGATCTTGCTAAAAGAAAATGTTACCCTTACCAAGACCCCACAAAATAGATGGCTTGATATCCCATTTAATAGAGCAAAGACACTGCCAAAATTTAGAGTGGCCCTTACTAAAACAATACATGGAGGGGTGCCTCCCCTCACAATACTTAGCTACCATAAAGTTAGCCCAAAGATTCACATTGGTCCTAAGATTGTACCAAAGCTTAAAAAAAAAGCATAAGCCAAATCCAACATCGACTTTTAACCTAAAGCCTCTTCAATCAAAGCCACATAGCATTTATCCCAGAAGTACAAATGAATTTTCAAATTATGCCCAGTACCTTTCCAAAAAAAATTATCAAAAATTCTATCAATTCTATTACAAACAGTTCTAGTAGGGAGAAGAGTTTGAAAACTATAAACTAGAATAGAAGAAAAACACTTTTAATAAGAATAAGGTGACCACCAAAACATAAAAAATTGGAATCCCAGGAAGAAAGTCTGTTCTACACAATAGAAATTAAATCATCAAATAAGGAGTTCTTTCTACCCTTATAAAGAGGAACACCCTGATACTTTAAAGGAAAAAAACTTTGAGTAAAGCCAATAAGAGTCTTGATAGACATAACACGATCAGAAGGAACATTCTTAGCAGCAATAAAAAAACACTTTTGCTTATTAAAAGATGAACCACTAAACAATTCAAATTGGTTAAAGAAACACATAAGTCTATTAATCCTATTCATCGAGGCATTCATAAAAATAATAAAATCATTCATAAAATATAAGTGGGAAATTTTAATGCCACCAAAAGTTCAAAAGGAGAGACTATGAAACTTATTAAAAAAGATCTGCAAGGCCTCTAGAGAGGTACTCAGAAGCAATGATAAATAGAGCAGGGGAAATAGGATCCCCTTATCTAATCCCATGGAAAGCCTTAAAAAAACCATGGCTCTTACAATTCACAATAATGGAAAAATAAGGGCTTTCAATGCAAGTCTTGATGAGATTTATAAAATTAAGACTAAAACCAAATAAGTTTAAAATGTTGTAATTAAAAGTCCAGTTAATATTATCATAGGCTTTGACAATATCCAGTTTGAGAATCATATTACCACCTCTCACCTTGACATTCAAATATTGACAAAATTCTTGAGCTAGCAGGATATTGTCAGCAATAGCACAACCTCTGACAAAGCCCATTTGAAAAGGAGAAAGCAGCTTAGACAATAAAATAGTAAGGCGATTCACCAAAATTTTAGGCAGTAGCTTATAAAAGATAGTACACAGACTAATAGGTCTAAAGTCATGCCACGAATTCATAGAATTATTCTTGGGAATAAGCACAATAGATGTAGAAGAAAAAGAAATTTGGAATATGACTATTAGTAATGAAATCAGAAACAATAGAAAAAAGATCATTATAGATAATAGGCCATGTTTTATGAGAAAACTTAGTTATAAAGCCATCAGAACCAGCAACAGAGTCAGCATTCAAACCGAAAATAGTTCTATAAACCTCCTCAAGAGTAGGAGATTTAGGCAAGCCACAATTATCCTCAAGAAAAATAAGACTAGGGATAATGGACGGATTATCAATAGTAGAAGGGACAAAGGTTTTATTGAGATGATTCTAAAAAAAAAGAACAACCAAATTAGTAATTTCATTAGAATCCTCAGTTACAGAGCCATCCTCATTATTAATTTTATGAATGCAATTAATAGCACATTTCTTATTAACCAAAGCATGAAAATATTTAGTATTATTATAACATTCAACAAATGTTTAACAGCTGCTTTATGTTTATGAAAAATTTCTTCGTGAGCTTGAAGTTTACAAAGCTCATCCTTGGCTTCTTTTAGTGAACAAAAGTTATAAGCAGAAGGATCCAATTGATAATGATCCTCAAAGAGTTCACCTTCTCTTCCACAATTAAAATGTTAGAAAAAAAGATCTTTAAAGACATTATGATTCCACCAGTTTAACACTTTTTTAAGCTTTTTCAACTTTAGCCAAAGTCTATTCATACCAGATGTAGAATCATCAGGGAACAAAGGGGCATGCCAATTACTCTTAACAACATCATGAAAGAATAGTGCAGTGACCACATATTCTGAAATCTAAAATGAGAAGGGAAACCCCTAGAATGATTGAAAATTTTAATAAGAAGAGGAGAATGATCCAAGAGGGTGTGGCTAAGATGATCAACCTTAGTGAGCTTAAAAGAATTAAGCCAAATATCATTAATTAAAACTCTATCGAGCCTTTGCCACAAATGGCCATGTGCCAAGTGATTTAATTACCAGAAAACCAATATCATTAAGGTTACAATCCATTATCATTCCATTGATATCCCCCATCTATTGATAGATAGGGAGAGAACCTCCTATACGCTCAGCTGGGTTGGTTATAGTGTTGAAATCTCCACCAACAAGCTAAGGAATATTACAAATGCTATGAAATTGAATGATTTAATCTCATAAATCTTTCTAGTATAACGAGAGAAAGCGGCACAAAAAATGAAGCACAACATTGAAAAACTATAACTTTCAATATTATAATGCAAGACTTGAGTTAAATCACCAATAAAATAAATTATAACAAAATAATTCCAGAACACCCAAATTTTATTGGCCACATTCAACTTAACATTTTTTAAAACTAAAAAAATTTAGCAGTTCCTAGTAATTTGTCAATAGAAATAAGAGGCTCAATCAAAATGAGAATAGACACATTATGAATACGACATAAATTCTTAACTCTAAGCTTAGAGGAAGGGCAACCAATACCCCGAACATTCCAAATAATAGCCTTAAACATAAAAATAGGAATTAATGAGAAGTATGCAAATGTGTGTTTCTAGGGGATTATAAGAAAATATTTTTTGGTTTTCTACCTCTCTTACCATGACCTTTGGAAAAGCTCAAGTCATGATCATCTCTAGCATAGCATTTATATAGCATATCCACCTCCGTATAAGTAAAAGCATTAGTAAGATAATTTTCAGATAAAGGAAGCTTACTATCATTTAAATTACTTGAAAGCCCCCTAGAGAGAGGCAACTCGCCATACATATATAAAACTCCATCTTCCAAGGTATAGCCATTATTTCTAACAAATTTACTAGAACCCTTCCCACTCATGGTTTGTACAGTAGATAGATTTTCCTGTTGTGACAATTCCTCTTCTACCACAATATGCTCCAGTGTAATAACATTAAGTTCATTAACCTCTTCTTTCTCTAAGGGAAAATCATCCACCGCCATCAATTTCCCTTTGTGAATTCCCCCAACCACTAAATCCCCTTGAGCTTTCTCTTGAATATCATTGATATAAGAGTTAGTAGTAGTGGTATTAGAAATCATGGATGGATCCAAACCAATCAAGTTATTATTAGCCACACAAAGATTATTATCAGAAGCAACAATTATGTTAGGATAAGCAATAGTAACCAACAAATGTTCAATAGTAGTTTTCCCCACACTATACATAGGAACATTATTAGAACATTATGTTGTGTAGTGGTAGAAATAACAAGATTATTAATAGCTTCACAACCATTAGCAATAGGAGCCTCTAATACATGAGAATATTGTTCACCCCACCATTCTCATCACTGACAGTATTACCATTTCCATGTAAGGTTTTAGGTGCGGTTTTCTCTTTCTAAAGATGAGGATGTAATCGAAAGCATTTATTAATCCCATGACCATGCATCCTACAATGGGAGCAAAAACTAGGTAGATTTTCAATTTCCACCTTTTGAAAGTAACCATTTAATTCGAAACCAAGCCATATTTAATTACGATGTTTCTTAGAAACATATAACTCAACTAAGACATGATCAACCAAGGGTCGAGATAGGGAAGCAATAGCTTGATAAGTCTGTAAAGGTCTACCAAAAACTGAAGCCAAACCAAAGAGAATTTGTGAATTAAAAAAGTGAAGCTGTAAGTTTGGGAAAGAGATCCACACAGGTGTAATCAAATATTCCTCCTTCACATCAAAATTCGTTGTCCATTTGAGTAACTTTATTTGACATGCATGAATATAATACGATCTCCTAGAGAAAATGCAACTATAATCCAAGTTGTTGGTCAGATGGATAGCAATATGATGAGGATCCAATAAATAAACATTGAAGGAGCTAGAAAGTTTAAGGCTAAGGAAAAACTTACGGATCACATCAAGATTCGAACGGCGAAACACAAATTTACCAACCAATGTTAACATAAAAGGCACAACAAGATGCAAAACAACCGAATCTTCAAACATTAGGGTAGGGAAACCCTTAAACGAAGAGAGCACAAACTGAACCCTAGTGAAAGAGGAAGAAGAACCCACCAATGCATCCTTAAGGGAATGGGTCTTACCAACTGAGATTGAAGTAGCAGCTAGGATATATGATGTTGTAGACGTCATCTCCCTCCATGAAAAAAAAAAAAAGAAGAAAACCTCAAAACTAAGCCACAAAAAAAAAACTAAAAGGAGAACCAGGAGAAGGAAAAACATGAAAAAATAGAGGAGAACAGCCAATAGGAGGATCAGAGATGAGCAGAGTCGGGGACCCAGAAATGCCTCAAAATTGCCTAGAAACCTAGAGCAAGAGAGCCATTGTATATCCTTAGTAAACATGAGAAGAAAGGTGGTAAAAGATTTTTTTTATCGAAAGGGGCCCATGAAATAAAGAAGTTTATAATAAAAATTTATTTGGATGATGTGGGGTTTATATGATTACAATATACATAGTGTAATAACAAAGATGGTGCAAGTCATATATGGGAACAAGTTGATAGATGTTTGCTGAATAAAAGGCCTCCATTGTATCTTATTTTTAGTGATCGAGCACCTCACATGTAATGCTTTTGATCTTTTTCACTTGCTTCATAATTTTTCTAACTCTTCTTCCAATCAAACATCAAAGGTTACTTAAGTTTGAAAATATTTGGACATCTTATCCTACATCTTGGAGTATTATTTCCAATGCATGGTTTAAAAGTGATTATGGAAGTTCTATTGATACTCTTCATAGGAAATTCAATCGTTCACTCAGACCTATTCACTATTAGAGCAAAAAAAATTAAGATAGATGGGTAAATTGAAGTCCTCATTAAATAAACAAATTCTCTTACTTCAAGAGGTGGAATGTTCTTCAAATAGACTAGGTTTACAATGCCAAATTGATTTGTTAAAAAAGGTTCAAGAGTTAAAAGTAATGTTGGCCAGATTAGCTACATAGTTGAGGCAATGTGCAAATGTAAATTTTGAAAGTTCGTTAGGGATGTTAAGCCCTATAGAACTGGCCCGAGGCTAACCAAGAGGGTGGGGTGAATTGGTATTTAAAAACTTTAAGCAAAGCTCAACAAATTTCATAAACCAAAACACCACAAAAACAAGTGCGGAAGAAAATAAATGCGGAAGCAGTAAAAATAAAAACATAAGGATTTATAGTGGTTCGGTCAACTCAACCTACGTCCACTCCTCGAAGGCGCCCTCCGAGTATTGCACTACAATCGTGACTCTCCTTTAGCCCCCACAGCTAGGCGGAGAAGCCTTTACAAACACCTCTTTTTCCACACCCGGCAAGGCATAGAACCTTCCTCCTTTGCTTCCTCCTGAAGCAGGCAGAGAACCTCAATCACTTGCTGAAACTTACCTCTCCCAACCCTTCCAAGGACAAGAGACTCTAGGGAAGAAGAAGTGGAACAATGCTTGGAGCAACCCCTTGTGAATCTCCTCACAAGCTCCCCCTCACAAGATCCTCTCTCTCTCTCTCTCCCTCTCTCTCTCTCCTTTAGGTTTTCTCAGGTCAATACAGCAGCCAAGGATATTCAAAAATGTTGAATTAAAGATCTTAAATAGAAGAGCTTCAAAGGAGCTCATTAATTGCAAGTTTCTGACTATATCGTCCAGGATGATATGGACGTCGTCCTGGCCGATCAGTACAAATCTCAGTAGATCGACTAGAGCATCGCCCTGAATGCAAACTGGAAGATTGAAAAATTAGCTTGATCATCCAGGACGATGTCACGATCATCCCGGCCTATCAGTTCAAATCAGAGGAGAATCGTCCTGAGAATCACCCTGAATTAAAGCTGGCTGATATTCATCATCCAGGAGTAACTAAGGGTTTTTGAATTTATCATCCTGGCCGATCCTGAGATCGTCCAGGATAATGTGATCGTATCAATCATCCTTAATTACTTCCTTGATTCCTAAATTAATTTAGGCATAATTGTGTGATATCATCTAGGCCGATATCACGATCATCCTGGCCAATTTCTAAAAATACATAATACCTAAATTGATTATGTTGGCAAATTCTTTCTGTATTAAGCCTATCGTCCAGGCCGATATGTTAATTACGACTGCCTTAACAAGAAATCTTGATTAGAACTTCTATTTTGAAAATTGATCGTCCAGGACAATATAAATATCATCCGGGACGATGTTAGTAAAAACACAAGTTCTAAATCTCTCAAGTGTGTGTGTGTAGGATTACCTTGACATCGATCACTTCAAACAATAACAATTGACTCAAGAAGGGAAAAATAAAATTACAGACTGACTCAACCCTAATCTACCCACTCTTGAGCCGATTCTGATTTCCGTCCGATCTTTGAGTCCTGAAAAGTCAGTAGAAAAAAGGAAATCGTAGTGAAACAAGATTTGTTTGTTATCATCAAAATCATAATCAAAAAACATGTTTGTAACAATCTCCCCCTTTTTGATGATGGCAAATATATCGATAATAAATTCTAAAATAGTAATGCAAAACTAACCAAGCTTTTAATATTTCGAGCAGAGCAAATACAAACATACTACAAAAGCAAGTATAAACACACTAATCAAGAGCAAGTACAAACACACTACTCTCCCTTTTGACATCTCAAAAAGGAGGAGGAAACTAAAAACAAAAATAAAAGCAATGAAAAAACACAATACAGAAAAAAAGAAAGCAATCCACATAAAATAGAAACTAAAACTAAAAAAATGAGGGATCTTGATCATCAGATGAAGGTGGAGGTGGTGGAGCCTGCTGAAAGTAGCTAGCATAGTAAACTGAGCATTAAACCAGGCTATGTCCTAGTCGTGCTGCTGCTACTGGTGAGTAATGTAGCTGTCAAAACGGGCTAAGTCCTCTATGCGGTGCTATTCGTATCGGGCAATGTCCACAGAATGTTGCTGCTCCTATGCAGCAACGTATGCATCGAAATGGGTCTCCCAACAATCAAATATCTCCACTAACTTGTTAAACTGTGAGTGCTGGCGAAGAGGAGCAGGATCAGGAATGGGAGCGGGAGCCTCCTCCTCCTCAGCCCCCTGAGGTTCCTCATCCCCTGGGTTGAGACGAGTACTATGAAGGGTATTGAAGGAACTGTTTGAGTAGAAGACAGTTGAGAGGTTGGGAGGAGCAGGATATTAAAGTTGATATTTAGCTTCAAGAACATAGGCTATGAAGTGTCCTAAAGCCAGATTGGGTTTCCTCTTATGACCTGGATCGCGGATTGTGATTAAATGATCAATGTATCGAAAAATTAAGTCAGTAGCATTAAATTCTCTATGTGTCATGATGTAAAAAGTAGTTAGAGAAAGTAGAGGAGTGATGTAGATTCGATTCCTAGCTTTTGGAATAATGGAGGTTCGAAGGACATGCTAAATTGTCCTAGCATCTTTAATAGTATCTCCAACATGAAAGGGTGCATTGATCTGGCAAAGAAAATGATTTATAATGGACAAGTTAAAATCAGGATCTCAGATAATTATATGCAGCTTATACCCGGTGGTGGATAGCTGCAATAGTTCACCATAGTCCTGATATGTGATCTCGACTTGGCATCGATTCAATAAGAGGTCAGAGCTGTGAAAGCTAGATTTATGCAAAGATTTGTGAATAATTCACGAAGAAGCTCAGTGAAAGGGGACATCGACAGAAAGAATGAAACAGAGAGAAGTGTGAGCAAAGAGGTCCATTATCGAATACAAAAGGTGGACAGGATTGATGACTCTGGAGACTGTTATCCCACATTCTTTATATAGATGGTAAGCAGCTTCATCTTCTGCCTCCCTGAAATGAGGGTCAATCCTAGCCCTCGAAGAACTCCCAAAAGTTTGTCGGACTCGCTTCCCACCAACCATAGCAAGAAACCAGTAAGAAAACACAAGAGAAGAAGAAGGTTGAGGTGAAAATAATGGCTGGAATGGCCTGAATTTTAAGAAATGGCCACATTGTCCAAGCCGATCACAGAATCGTCCAGGATGATTTGGTTCAATTATTGCATACAGGCCGATTGGTCAAAAG
Organism: Dendrobium catenatum; assembly: GCF_001605985.2. Lineage (NCBI taxonomy): Eukaryota > Viridiplantae > Streptophyta > Magnoliopsida > Asparagales > Orchidaceae > Dendrobium > Dendrobium catenatum. The sequence goes on from NW_021320177.1 coordinate 289,980, forward strand.
GCGGTCCGATCGGCCGGGCTGATCAGGTATCGGCCAGAATGATTAGACACAGGCGATCGTCCCGAGGAGTCAAGCCGGACGACCATTGAAAAAGCAGATCGTCCTGGCCGATTAGGTGTATCGTCCATGACGATGTACAATAATTGATCATACCGGACGAAGTTAAAATGTTTTAAATCTGTTCCACATGTATCATCCAGGACGAACAGTGGATCGGCTAGGACGATTGTCCAATAATGGATCTTCCGGGGCCAATTTTAAGGATTCTAAATATGCTAACACGTGGATCGTCCAGGACGATCTAGTGTATTGGCCATGATGATGACCATAAATGCATCGGCTAGGATGAAAATTATATCGGCCAAGATGATCAAAGATGAATGTAATAGAGTTCGATCATACTGGCCAGGACGATACGGGATTGTCCGGGACGATGAGTTACATAAAGCTCAGAAAAAGGTTCAACAGATGGAATTTTGAAGAGAAATTGTCATATCGTCCAGGATGATAGAGGTATCGGCCAGGACGATGTGATAAGAATTTGAAAATCAAGGAAAGATGGAGATGATCAGAGAAAATCCAAACAAACAAAAATACAAACTAAAAAGCAATAAAAATAGATAAAAAAAGGAAAAGAAAAAGATGTTTTTGTTTTTATGATTTTTCTAAATTTTTTTTTACAAAAGCAAGCATATGACAAAATTCCCAAATAATTAAATTTTAAAGATTTGAAAGATTAATGAGTTAACAATGTCACAATCTGAAAAACGGCAGAAAATCCGATCTTGTTTACCCTAGCTCGGACTTCTTTCAGGATAAAAATTGTCTTTTGAAAACAAGAGGTCTAACTTAGAATAAATTGGATAAAAAGAATATTCATTCAAAACTTGATTAAAAATAAAATATCTTATAAAATAATATACCAAAGTAATTTGTCTCTATCATGGAATTTGAAATCAAGCCTTTAAAAATATCAAATAACCCATGAGTCCTTCAAAGTTTTAAAAGTTTTGAAAAGAGAGGATAGCTTGCATTTAGTGGGCTCATTTTACGCCTCTTGACACTTCATTGGCTCTTTGATCATCTTTTGATTTTTGATACACTTTCGTGTATATACTTTTCTTTTCAATTTGGCATCATTGGCCATTTTTTTTAAAAAAAATTTTTGCAAGCTAAGAACTCTTTAACTAACCCTTAAAAAAAGGTTCTTAGTTGTGATTATATCTTCTATATATTAGAGAAGAGGAGCTCTCTTTCTAACATAGAGAAGAACAAGCCACAAAACAAAATTAGAATCATATGATAAGTGCAATGGCAAGATTTCAGTTAACTTAAAAGATATATAAGAACTTTGGATCATATATATAAGATAGACTATTGTAGCAAGAAAAAGATCTTAATTTCAAAAACCATTTGTTAAAATGAGATAGACTTTTTGTTTAGAAAAGAAAACTATACCACCAAAAGAGGTTAGAGGGAGGGAAACTATCAACGGTGTATTCTCCCTTTAACCGATTTAGAAATGCTAATCATTGGCCATAAATCTCCAAAGTTTAAGAACAAGGAAAAATCATCATAAAGAAAACAAAAGTAAAAAAAAGATCAACTAAACAAAAACTAAAACAAAAACAAAACATAGCAATAATCAAAATGCAATTCAAGAATTTGTTAAGCAGCAAGTTTAGGAAGTTATGAGCTGCGAGCCTCTGTTTATCCAAGTATCATATGCTTCTCACGAGGTCTTTGATGAGAGCAATCCTGCAAGAATCAACAGCTGTAAGACTTAAGAACCTAAATAGGTTTGGGTCCCTTCTCATAAAAAGTAGAGTGTAATGCATGTGTGCTATGCTGTGAATCATGCAATTTTGGTCTGCAAACCCAATGTGTACTACGGTGAATAGTGCAAGTGTGTGAGATGTGTCTTAGCATGCCACATGAAAAACATCTAACTCCAGGAAAAGGATTTCTTAAATGATTAGTGTTATAACGCTTCTTCCTAGGTTTTGGTTTTAGATCAAAAGTGGGTGTCATCCAATTTCTCTTAATTGAGTCCAATTCATCTTTATCTCCCCTTTTTTGATGAATGGCAAATATATCGATAATAAATCTAAAATTGTAATGCAAAACTAACCAATGCTTTTTTAATATTTCGAGCAGAGCAAATACAAAACATAACTAAAAACAAGTATAAAGCACACTAATCAGAGCAAGTACAAACACACTACTCTCCCTTTTGACATCCTCAAAAAGGAGGAGGAACTAAAAACAAAAAATAAAAGCAATGAAATAAACACAATACAGAAAAAAAGAAAGCAATCCACATAAAATAGAAACTAAAACTAAAAAATGGGGATCTTGATCATCCAGATGAAGGTGGAGGTTGGTGGATGCCTGCTGAAGAGTAGCTAGCTAGTAAACTGAGCATTGAACCAGGCTATGTCCTAGTGCCGGGTGCTGCTGCTGACTCAGGTGAGTAATGTAGCTTGTCAAAATGGGCTATCCTTTATGCGGTGCTATTCGTATGGGCAATGTCCACAGAATGTTGCTGCTGCCTATGCAACAACGTATAGCGCGAACTGGTCTCCCAACAATCAAATTATCTCCACTAACTGGTTTAAACTGTGAGTGCTGGCGAAGAGGACAGGAATCAGGAATGGGAGCGGAGCCTCCTCCTCCTCAGCCCCCTGAGGTTCCTCATCCCTGGGGTGGAGACCGAGTAACATGAAGGGTATTGAGGAACTGTTTGAGTAAGAAGAGAGTTTGGGGAGGTTGGGTAGGAAGCAGGATATTAAAGCTTGATATTAGCTTCAAAGAACATAGGCATGAGTTGTCCTATAAGCCAGATTGGGTTTCCTCTTATTGACCTGGAATTCGCGGATTGTGATTAAAATGATCAATGTACAAAAATTAAGTCAGTAGCATTTAAATTCCTCTATGTGTCATGAATGTAAAAGTAAGTTAGAAGGAAAGTAGAGGAGTGATGTAGATTTCGATTCCTATGCTTTTGGAAATAATGCGATGGTTTCCGAAGGACATGCTAAATTGTCCTAGCATCTTTAATAGGTATCCTCCAACATGAAAGGGTGGCCATTGATCTGGCAAGAAAATATTTATAATGGACAAGTTAAAATCAGGATCCTCAGATAATTATTATGCCAGCTTATCCCCGGTGGTGGATAGCTGCAATGTTAGCACAGTCCTGATTGTGATCTCTGACTTGGCATCGATTCAATAAAGAGGTCAGAGCTGTGAAACTTACCTCTCCCAACCCTTCCAAGGACAAGAGACTCTAGGGAAGAAGAAGTGGAACAATGCTTGGAGCAACCCCTTGTGAATCCCCTCACAAGCTCCCGCTCACAAGATCCTCTCTCTCTCCTTTAGGTTTTCTCAGGTCAAGACAGCAGCCAAGGATATTCAAAAATGTTGAACTAAAGCTCTTAAATAGAAGAGCTTCAAAGGAGCTCATTAATTGCAAGCTGCCGACTATATCGTCCAGGATGATATGGACATCGTCTATTGTCCTGGCCGATCAGTACAAATCTCAGAAGATCAGCCAGAGCATCGCCCTGAATGCAAACTGGACGATTAAAAAATTGGCTTGATCATCCAGGACAATCTCACGATCATCATGGACGATCAGTTCAAATCAGAGGAGATCGTCCTGAGAATCACCCTTAATTCAAGCTGGTTGATATTCATCGTCCAGCAGTAACTAAGGGTTTTTGAATTTATTATCCTGGCTGATCCTGAGATCGTCCAGGACGATGTGATCGTATCAATCATCCTTAATTACTTTCTTGATTCCTGGATTAATTTAGGCATAATTGTGTGATATCGTCTAGGCCAATATCACGATCGTCTTGGCCGATTTCCAAAAATACAGAATACCTAAATTGATTATGTCAGCAAATTCTTTCTGTATTAAGCCTATCGTCCTGGCCGATACAAGTATCATCCAGGACGATAATTTAATTATGGTTGCCTTAACAAGAAATCCTGATTATAACTTTTGTTTTGAACTTGATCATCCAGGACGATATAAATATTATCCTGGATGATGTGAGTAAAAACACAAGTTATAAATCTCTCAAGTGTCTGTGTGTAGGGTTACCTTGACATCAATCACTTCAAACAATTACAATTGACTCAAGAAGGGAAAAATAAAATTACAGACTGACTCAACCCTAATCTACCCAGTCTTGAGCTGATTCCGATTTCCGTTTGATCTTTGAGTCCTAAAAAGTCAGTAGAAAAAAGGCAGTCATAGTGAAACAAGATTTTTTTTGCTATTATCAAAATCATAATCTAAAAACATGTTTGTAACAAATTTGATGGAACAAGTGGACACCAATTTTCATCTTTTTCATTCAGTGGCTTTGGATAAATGGAATTCTAAAAGGATTAGCAAATTAAAACAATCAGATGGTGAGTTGGTTTAAGACCTTGTATATATTAAGAATATTTTCATTCAATTTTTTTTAGAAAAATTGGAAGGAGCAAGAGTATTTGATTGAAGGTTGGCCTAATGTTCTTGTTCAACAACATATTGAAGAATCATTAAAAAAGTAGTAGGTTGCTGCATTTATATTAAAGGATCTTAATGATGATACTAAAAATAACAATAATAATACAACTACTAGTATTGATGGAATAACTATATCGCTTCTTAACTTCTACTTGGAATTTGTGAAGAAAGAGGTATGGGGTGCTATTAATGAATTTTTTCTTACTTGATCAATTCCTTCTCTTGTAAAAACACAATGATAGTTCTTATTCCAAAGATAGAGAATGTTGTACATCCTTTAAATTTTAGGTCAATTTTATTATATCAGACTATTTTTAAAGTGGTTGCTCATATGCTAATAAACAAACTTAAACTATCTCTTCATTTACAGATTATTGAAGAACATGTGACCATTGTTCTTAATCGAACAATTATAGACCATTGATTTTTAACACAAAAAATTTTTAGCAAGTTAAAATATTTAGCTTCTGAAAGGAATTACATAGCATTAAAAATAGAAATGGAGAAAGACTATAACAACATCTGTTGTCTTATCCTTTCGCAGGTTATGGAGAAAATGTGATTTCCTATTAGGTTTTATAACTAGATTATGCAATGTGTGTTGAATCTAAGATTTTCTCTTATTCATAACGATAGGTGGTTTGATTGGATAGAAGCCAAATTTGGATTTAGATTTGGTTGTCTATTTTCTCAGTATCTTTTTATCTTATATTCTAAATTTTTATCCAAGGCTATTCATCATAGGGGAGATGAGTTGAGAATTTGAATTGCTTATAATGCTGATAGAATTTCACATCTTTTATATGTGGATGACATTTAAATTTTTTTTTAGGCCTTTGGGACTATTGTAAAATAAACTAAGAATATATTGAAGGACTACATCTTATGGACTGGTCAAAAGATTAACTATATATGGTCCTTCATTTTAAATCTCTAGTTTGTTGGAAGAAAAGACAGATGGTCAAGTTGATTGGCTATAAATTTGTTTCTAAAATTGAATTCTTAAGGATTTAAATATCTCTAAGGAAGTGTGAGGCTACTAATTTATAGGACTATTGACCTGATTTTAATATGAGGTCATCAGGACTTATCTGAGCTCTTACTTACTTATTTGATGGTTGACAACTATCCACTTACCAATCATATAGATCTATAGATCCTAGTCAAACTCTAGTCCAGTCCTTAATAAAATTCAATCCAATTTACAATCCTACACTCTAGGTCAACTTTCAATCAAACCCTAATAATGTTCAATAAATCTCAATCATTCATTTGATTGTCATTGGTGTGAAAAATTCAAGATTTAAGCATTCACATCCAAAAATCCATTCAAATCTAGATTCTAGATCAAAATCTTAGGGTTAAGTACCTAAGTCCTAAAATCCTTTCCAGATAATTTTCAAGTTCCATCCTTTTCTACTTAAATGACCTCTGATTCAAGATATATCTATCAATTGCATATTAATCAATCATATCACAAGGGTCAACCCTCCAAATTTGAACTCAATCTAAAACATATAACCCTGGAAACAAAATTGATTTCTATAGGTTATAAAACCTTAAAATATTTATATTCTAGACCACTAGACCCGCCATTTAGTAGAAATTGACCTTGGGAACTTCCCCAAAACCTTTCAATATACTCTTAACCTTTATTATGACATGTTGACAAGTAAACTTCATTTTTTTGGGCTTAATTTGACTCATGTTTGACTAGAGGTTAAAATGACCAAAATAAAAGTACTAGATAAGAAAAGAAGGGGAGGGGGGTGAATTGAAAATTTATGTAATAAAATAACAATCCTAAACAGGGGTTCTATTTTTTTTTTGTTTTTAATTTTAAACAAGAAAATTAACTTGATGTAGAAGTGAACGATTTAAAGACGATTGCAACAATAGGTGGTGAAATTTTAACTTACAGAACAAAGAACTAGAGCATGATTTTCACTAAGCAGATATAACAAACATAAAATACAAAACATAAATAAAGTGCAGTAAACAGTAAAAACACACTAGAAGATTTATAGTGGTTCAGTCACTTGACCTACGTCCACTCCTCGAAGTCCTCCACTCCAGGAATTTCACTACTTAAAAGTAATTCTCCTTTTACCCCCTCACTTTCACCTTCCTGACGTGGTGGAGCACCAAATGTTATATCACCCTCCTGGTGATGGAAGTAAACCTTCTCATTTTTCTCCCTCCTGGAGAAGGCAGAGTACCTTAGAGGATACTGGACTTGAAGGATCTCCCCCTTAGAAAGCTTCCCACAAGATCTTCTTGGGCCACAGGAGGAGCAACATGTAGCAAGCTAGGAGCAACCGTGTGATCTACCTCACACTCCTCCCTCACATACTCACCTTCTCCTTCCTCTCAAAAACCTAAAATCTTCTCATGTAGCTCTCTCTCAATAAATCCCCTTCTTTTCATGTTCTCTCTAATTACCTCTCTCAAAAGAAAAAAGATTAATATTTAAATCAGGCTGTAAGAAACCCTAAATTTTTAATATAGCCATTTCTATTTGTACACTATGATCCATGATCGTACAGTACGATCAGTTCAAAATAGCCTTCGTCCTATTACGAAGGAGTACAAATAGGCAATTTCTTTGAAAAACATCATACAGTATGATACAACATCATCCCGTACGATGTGTTATTTTCCTACTGTTCATACAGGATAAATGCTAAGATGTTGAAAACTCGTCTCTGTTCATCATCTGGTATGATCCACTTCATACAGTACTATATGTTAAAAGCTTCATATTGTCTGGTATGATTTTCATATCGTTTAGTATGATTAGTTCAAAAATAAAGGGATCATCTTGTATGATGTTCAGGAAGATCAAAAACACCCTCGGTTGATTGTACAATACGAACTATGATATACAATATGATAACCAATCAGAAATTAATCCTTGATTTACTAACTAATCACATGGGTTAATTTAAGTATTCAAATTATCATACATTATGATCAGTTCAGAATTTATAGTTTAAAATCTTACTTAAATTAATCTAGCAGCTAGGGTTTTTAATTAGAAACACATCATACAGTATGATATGTATCATACAGTATGATTTATTCACAAATAGCCATTGAACCAAAGCAAGTTGTATAATATGATTTAAAAGCGTACAATTTAATATACTGAAAAAAAATTTCTTATTTTAAAAACAAACTCTCCACCTATGTGTGTGCATGGTTGCTCATTTTGCATGCACTTTGTCTTGAGTAATATGTGATCTTCCTGAAATATTAGCACTCACAAACAAAAGAAAAATATTCAAATAATAATGAAGTAATTCCAATCGAAATTATTTGTCATCATCAAAATCTCAGGCTAGGGGTCATGGACTGCAACAATCTCCCCCTTTTTAAAGATGTAAAATAATGTTGTTAATAAGTGAATTAGCATATTATTATTATTTTGTGTTTTTTTAAAGTAAACATAAAAGCATGACTAAAAAACATGGATAGATATAAGCAAATATGCATTTCATTGGAATTAATTAAAAAAACATGATAAATAAGACATCTAAATTAGAATACTAACTAAAATACATAACAAACTTCTCTCCCTTTTAACATCACCAAAAAGAGGAGTAACAAATAATACTTATAAAAACATAAGACAGTGATAAGCCAAAAAATAGGATCCTGATCAGGTGGTGGTGGAAGTGGATGAAAGTAGTGGTGGATGGATACAAACTATTGATCAATTGAGGAAAATCTTTCCCAAAACCATTGCATGTCCTCCTCGTGTTGTTGGAGTTATTCTTGGAAGTGAGCGTTAAGGTAGCTTTTTAGTTGGTCTAATCATTCGACTAGATCATCATGAGGATAAGCAGGTGTAGGTCCTTGGTGTGGTGTATGTAGTCTTGGTGGAGTAGGTTCTCCTGCTAGAGCAGCCTATCCTTCTTTATCAAAATCAAGCTCATCATGTACTTATCCCCGATGAAACAAAATACGGAAGGAGGCATATGTAGAAAATAAGTATGTTGTCAGGTTCACCAAGATAGGTTAACTAGTATTTATTTTGAAGAATGTAACCTATGAGATGGCCAAGAGCTAAGTTGAGTTTTCTATGGGTAGTAGGATGGTGCACTAGGGTCATGTTTTTGATATAATCAAGGATTAAACTGGCTTCATCAAATTTAGTGTTTGACATCATGAGGTAGGTTATAATAGGTAAGATTGGGGTCATACAAATCCTATCATCGACTTTCAGAATGATTGATGTGCGAAGATCATGTTGAATGATGCGGGCATTTTGGGTTAGAGACTGGACAAGTGGTACGTGTTGGTGAAAAGTAGCATTTCTAAGGACTAGACTGACAGCACTCCAATCAAATTCTTTTGTAAGGAACCAGTGGGCTCTAAGACCTTCAGTACAAAGCCTAATGTATTGGGCTAGGTCAGCCTTAGTGATTTTGATATTTTGCTTGCAGACAAAGGAGGTGAGGGTTAGGTTTTCTACATTCATAGTGAGATTGGAAAGGAATTCAAAGAGAAGCTTAGAATTATAAGGAAAAGCTAGGGTAAGTAGGAATTGTAGAGTAGTGGACACAAATAAGCTCAACACCTCAAAGTTTAAGGTAGCTTGATTGAGCATTTGAGATGGGTTAATCTTCCACGCCTTGAACTTTTGGTAGGCTTCTTCATCTTTGGTAGGCAAAAAATGGTCATTTTGATGATGAGAGGAAGAATAGCTTCCAAGGATGAGCCGTTCACATTTGCTTGAGTTTTCCATTGAATAAGAACATGTGAGAGAGAGTGAGGTGGGTAAGGAATGAATGGAGTGATCTTAGGTGCCCTCTAATTTTTAGATTTTAGGGAAGATCATACAGTACGATCGAAGATCGTATCATATGATGTGTAATTATGTCATCTAGATGAACAACGAGGAAAAGGTGGTTAAATCATACATTACAATTGATATCATATAGTATGATTTTAAGAAATTGCAATCGTCCTGAGGATTCATCGGTACGATCATTGACAAAAATGTTTGTAAAGTACAAATGGGTGTTCATACAGTATAAATCTCAATTATATCATACCAATCGACTTTAATTCATCCCAATCCATTTATTGATGTGGATCATACAATATGAAGAAGAGATATTGTATAGTATGAAGTATAATTATATCATACCAAATGATTTGAATGAACAACCACGTGTATCGTATATTACGATGATAATCATATAGTATGATATGCATAGAAGAAATATAATATGTAGAGGGCTTTGATTGGTACAGTTTTGATAGATAATACAATACAAAAATGAATCGTACAGTATGATGGGATTTTTTTTTCTTATTTTAAAAATAAACTCTCCCCCTGTGTGTGTGCATGGTTGCTCAATTTGCATACACTTTGTGGCCAATCTCAAGAAAAGAAAAAAAAACAAAATAAATAAAAATTACAAAGTTACAAACTTCACATCCTACTCTGCCTAGTCTTGAGTCTTCCTGTTGTCTTGAGTCATATGTGATCTCCCTAAAATTTTAATACTCACACACAAGAGCAAAATATTTAATGGATAATGAAATAATTCCAATCGACATTATTTGTCATCATTAAAATCTCAGGCTAGAGGGGTCATGGACTGCAACACAAAATACCCATTAAGGGGATTTTTGGTCTTTTCCCTAAAGATCAACATGGATTAGCCATATCAAGCCATAAAGTATCTCCCAATGTGTCCTAAGAATCATTAGGGGCTCATGGAACTTAAACCTAGTTGACCAAAATGTCCCTTAAGAGTTTAAACATCCATTTCAATCCAAATGAACTCTTCTTGCCATGGGACCACCTCCATTAGTTACTATTGATCGATTCAAACTTGTTGAGCCTAAACTCAACACCTGGTTTGACCTAGTTGATTGAGTCAACTATAATTGAGGTGGTTAGAGAAGCAAGGAAGCTAATCTTCTGCTAAAAAATCAAAGCTCTTAAAGCAATGATGTTAACACCTATGACTAGGTATACTACATCACTAGGAAAGAAACTCGAGGTAGCAAGGGGGCACACTTGCCATCGATGATGGTTACTATGAATAGGGACAATAACCATCAAAAGCTCACAGTGGCAACACCCACCCTAACTGGGTGGGACCCCGTGGGAGGTGAAAGTAACAACAATGCATCCATAGAACTACTCTAGCAGCTAAGAGTAGGATACAAATGAGAAAATAGGTTACTAAAAGAAAGCAAAAAGGGAGCTGATCTTTGCCTAAAAAGACCTAAGCCCATAACGAAGTGATGTTAACACCTAGGAAAATATATACCACATCACCAATGAAGATAACTATAATCATAAAGAATCATAATAAAAACAAGTGGAGGGTCATCCCCGAAGCGATCACTGAGACGCTTATAAGGAGAGGAAAAGAGTGGTTTGGGGAACTTAAGCTCTTGGAGAGTAAATTTGGGTTCCACTTGTGATTAGGGTAACCGATTTTGCTCAACGAAGAGCTTCACTTTTTTTTTATCATCATATTTTTTCATATATAAATATTCATAATCATTATATATATATATATATATATATATATATATATTCATAATCATAAATTTAGCATGCCCTATACTATCAAAGAAAACACATTATAGAGGGAACATTTACCATATACATGAGTTACTGCTAGTATGCAAAAATCCTCTAATGATTGAAACACAAAGAGAGGGAGATATGAATGGATTTGATAACCCAAGCCATATTTTCCACATAAATAGAATTTGGGAGAGAGAAATTATATAGGATCTTGTAATGAAGTGAAACATTAGCTTTGATAACCCTGACCACATTAAACGCATGCAAATAAACTAGGGAGCAAAATCATAGCAAAATTGATATATGAAAAGAAATCCATATATGGATGTTGGATCAACATTACTATTCATGACTAACATAGGTTGTTATTGACCTAGTATTACATCTCTAAAAGATCTAAGTCACTGGTTTTGAAATCCCAGACAATATTCAACTCAAATGAATGAACTGGGGAGCACAACTACATAATAAGATTGATAAAAGAGAGAAATCCACATAGGAATAATGGGTTAACATCACCACAACTGACTAATATAAGTTAGGTATGGACCCAATATCACATTCAGCAAATGAGTTTGAGTGAATGATCTTGATATCCCAGATCACACTAGGGGGTGACAAGTGAAACTGGGGGTCTAATACTTGTATTACATTCAAAGGTATATAAATCCTATAAGCCTATATCGAGCTAGGCAAACCATAGAGCTTGAATGTACATGAATCATATGATTTGCACTAGTAACACATAAGAATTCTAAGAAAATAACACATATTAGTTTTGATAACCTAAACCACACTTGAGGGTGACAAGTAAAACTGGGGAAAATAAATCCTCATAAGGGGAGGATGAATTGAAGGTTTTATGTGCTAGCACCAATGTGATTGGTATACATAGACATAAGCACAAAAATTCCTATAGTGTATCAGCATATCACCTTTAAGGATAGCCTTATACTCTTCATGCTGAACATCATGTGCAAGAGGACAAATCATCGTAGCCACACAGAATACCAAAAAGTAAGAAGGATCATTTCAGGGGGTACATATATAAAGGGATATTTACAAGCGACAGGGAGGCACCCCCTACAACATATAAAACTTAAGCATAGTACTTTATCAAGTATTGCCCGTTAATAACATGTATAGGGTGAACACCATTTATATCAATAAGTAGGTAAGAACCACCTTCATAGACTTTTTTATAGCAAAGGGGCTTTACCAAATAGACTCAAACTTACCAGTTCGATGATGGCATGAAATGATAAGCTTATGCAAGATATGAACTAAGTCACCAAGCTGAGAAGCATGGGGTCGAATAAGGCGATTATGTGACTAGGCCATATGGGCATGATATAGCTTGAGGTTATGATAAGCTTGTAAATATAGATCCGATAAATCATCAAGCTCTTCTAACCATAGTCGAGACTTATCTTTATGAGAGAGATTATGACTGATTGCCACATGAAGCGATGGGAGCTCAATTTGAAGTGAGAGGACTACTTCAACCCTGAAGGCTAAAGTATATGGGGCAGACTAAGTAAGAGTACGATATGTAGTCCTATTGGCCCATAATGCCTCAGGTAACCTATCATGCCACTCTCGCTTATTTCCCATAAAGATTTTCCTTATCAATTGTATGAGAGTTTGTTTTGAAGTGAGAGGACTACTTTAACCCTGAAGGCTAAAGTATATGGGGTAGACTAAGTAAGAGTATGATATGTAGTCCTATTGTCCCATAATGCCTCAGGTAACCTATCATGCCACTCTTGCTTATTTCCCATAAAGATTTTCCTTATCAATTGTATGAGAGTTTGTTAAGATAGTTGCTATTTGCATGCTTTACATTTTTGCAACTTATGTCGTTTTGATGATTCCAAACATTATTGTTTAAATGTGTTGTTCTCTCCTAACAATTTTTTAGAAGAATTGTATTTGCTCTTATGTGTACTAATATTTCAGGAAAAACAAACTCCAGACTACGAAGACTTCAAATAAATTTCAGCATGAAATACTTTATAAAATTTGAAGCTTACACTTGTCTTTAACTATTATCCTCGACAGCTCTTATAGTTAGTTTGTTAAAAATGGAATTCAAATCTTTTCCAAGATTTCGAATTTGCGTATAATTGATTCAATATGATTTGCTCTCAGATTCATCCTTAAAAATTTTTAAATTCTTTTTCAATTTCAGCATAGATCATTTTAGATTTTTCAAAATTCTTATTCAAAAGTCATCATATTCATCCAAGTAAAGTTTCATGTGGTTGTCATCTTATAATGCATGAATCTTTCCTAAGGATTTCATGTTCCTTCTTGAGCTCTTCCAATTCTAACTTAAACTAGCACGCACCCTTTTTCATTTCTATATGCAATTCATGCACCGGTTCAGAAACTTCAAACAATTCATCAATAGGTTAAGACACATACCTCTCTTGATCTGATTGTTCAACATTATCTACCATCAAACAAATGTTGGTGACTTCTTTCTTCTTTTTCAGTCTCAAAAGAGTCTGAAGCTGAGTTTCCACCATAAAGCTCTTTAAACTTCTTTCTTGCCCTTCTTTACCATAGTTTTCTCCTCCACCTTCTCCTTAACCAGGAGTGGCTCTTGAGTTTTGGCGCGATCAGTCTTGATATGGAATTGGTTTCCTCATTCATAACAAAATCATTTCATTAGAAACCTTGCCATTTCTTTAAACTTACCCTCTATTCCATGGCTGGCGTCTCTCTTGCTTCCTCCTTTAAAAAAGCTTCTGAATTGTCTAGGTCATCAGTGCAATATCATCTTCATCCTCAGGTTGTGAGTGCTTTACTCTCTGACTCTTCCACCTTTAGCTGCAATATTGTTCTTCCTTCGTGGTTCACCTGCATCAATCTTTCTTTGACTTACTCCTTGCTCATAAGCAATGAAGTGAAACAAAAAGATTGTCAATAGAATAAATGTTAAATCTTTAGACTCTGTAATTATAGTAATTTTGCAATCATAAGCAGTAGGGCTAAAAACAAACGAAGAATCTTTATAACCATTTAAGCATTAGTTAATTCCCTACCAAGTAGCATGCAAAGAAGTGACAATTGTGGTAAATCTTGTGTACATGTCGGAAATAGATTCGTTTAGTTTTCATGCGAAAATTAAATTCATAGTCATGTAAAACAAGATATTGAGCCTTGATTGTTAAACCTCATTTGTCCCTTCATAAGTTATACAAAGTCTATCCCATATGTCCTTTTCCGCCTTTGCAAGGTGGAAACCCGCCATGTAGTCTTCATATTTAAAGCACAAAAGAAACTAATTTAGACATTTGGCAATTTAATTGCTGCTAAGTCACGTTCTTCTATTAGTCAAATCTGCAAAAAGGTATTTCTACCATAACTCCATCAACTAATCTAGTTGGTTTTGTGTAAGCCATCCTGAACTAGCATACACATGCGATAATCAAGTGGACTGTAAAGAAAGTAGACATGGTTGTTTTTCCAAAAATCAAAAGGAATATTGTTCAAACAGTGGAGATCTAGTGATAGAGTAACCCTCAGGTGTAATTTCGGATTTCGAAAGTAGCCATCTACGTAAATCAAAGTTAGTTCAAACTTATGATTTTGAAACGATGCTCTGATACCACTTATTGAGTCTAGTAACTTAGTTGTTAAGCCTAAGTTGAATGTCTTCAAGGCTACCAAGAGGGGGTGATCTGGGTTAATTTTTTTTCAGGTAGTTTAGTTTAATTAAAAATTTTAAAGTCCCCTTTTTGAAAAATATTGAACGACATAAAAATTTCTTCTAAAATTTTTGTCAGAAAAAAGAAGCAAAAAATTGTTTTTCAACCACAAAGTTTTTAAAAACTGAAACTTAAAGTGCCCGGAAACGTTAAAAATAGTTAAAGTAAATGACACCAATTTATAGTGGTTTCAGTCTAAACCAAGACATACATCCACTCCCCAGAGCAACCATCTGAGTATTGCACTAATACCAATAGTGACTCTCCTTTTGCCACGCACAGCAAGGCGGAGAAAGCCTTTACAACACCCACTCTTTTCACCGCACTCCCGGTGCGGCAGGAGAAAACCGTCCGTCCTATCCTTTTACACAAAATCCCCAAGTATGCAGCGGAGAACCATTCCATCCTTTCACACTATCCCCAGTGTTGGAAGAGAACCGTCATCCTTTCACACTTCTCCTAGTTGTGGGCAGAGAACCCTCGCTGTTTACACTCTCTAAGTGTAGCAGAGAACCCTTCACTGTTTTTACACTCTCCAAGTGTAGGCAGAGAACCCTTTTAGGCTGTTCACACTCTCCAAGGTGTCGGCAGAGAAACCGGAATCTCCTGACAGATCTTCTCACAAGAATCTAGAAGGAAAGAAGGAAAAAGAGTTGAAGTAATCCTAATTCACAAGTGAGATTCTTACCTTTGTAATCAAGTGAAGCCTTCTCTCTCCAGTAGTTGGAATCCTTCTTGAATGCTCTTCTTCCACTCTCTCCTTGGCTTTATCTCTCAAGAGGTACGAAGATCAAATAAAAAAAAGATTGGGTGGCAGTCTAATTTGGACATTTATTACAAAAGACAAGAAAAATCGCAAAAAAACTGCAAGTTTTCAATGTCTGTACGCAGTGGATCGTCCTGTACGATTTTGGATCGTTCTGTATGATTTTACTTAAACGATCTTGAAACGACTTTATTTGAAATATGTGTACGAAATGTCTTCGTACAGCTGATACGGTCCTGTATCAAACTAAGTCGTCTCCAGTACGAACGGTTATTTCAAGGTCGGTTCTAGAAACTGCTTAAAACTGTTCTTTAAGTCGTTAATTCGTTTGGACAAAAATATGTTAGTCTGGACGTTAATTTTTACAGAGAGCGGCGATCGTCTGGATGTTTCTTGACTTTGTTTTGGAGAAAAATTTTCCCAGAGACGCATCGCCACGGACGATATTATTTTCATATTGCGACAAAATTTTCCAGAGACCAGATCGTCCTGGAGATTTTAATTTGTCTGGACGAAATCTTCCAGAGGACCAGTCGCCACGATCGATTAATTTATTTTCCTGCGACGAAAATTTTCCATGAGAGACCAGATCATCCTTGAGTTTTTAATTTTGTCTGGAAAATCTTTCCAGAGGACCAGTTCGCCATGGACGATAATTTTAAATTCGTTCTGGATGAAAATTTTACAGTGAACCAATCGTCCTGTAGATAATTAATTTCATCCTGGAGAGTAGGACTTGAAAAAAAAAATTTTGAGCAAGTTTCCCTATTCGTTCTATGTGCTCAATAGGAGATTAAACGTCTGATCGCGTCAGTACGAAATGTATACTCCGTACGATTCAGTAATAAATTTTATTATGATCTCCTTATGTGTGTGTTATATTTTTATTCACTCAAATTAGCAAACACCTCCCTTCAATTTGATTTTAAA
>NW_021320177.1:306575-321528 GCF_001605985.2 Dendrobium catenatum
AACAGTTTTAAGAAGTTTCTAGAACGAACTTGACAAATAACCCGCTTCTAACTGGACAAAATTATCTTCGTACACTGAACGAACTTAGTTTGTAAGCGATAGCTGTCCAAACATTTTGACACCATATCAACATAAGGTCGTTCAGATCGTATAAGTAAATCGTCAGGCATCAAAATCAGTACCAAGGACATCCCACATGATAACAGAAATGAAAACTGCACCCATCATTCTTTGTCACTTAGTCTCCGAGCAATCTTGAGAGATAGCAAGAGAGAGTGGAAGAGAGATTCAAGGAAGGATTTCACTCTGGGCGAGAAGGTTCCTGGGACAAAGGTAAGAATCTTATGTGATTGGATTACTCACTCTTTCCTTTTTCCTTCTAGATTATTGTGAGCAAGATCTGTAAGGAGATTCAGTTCTCTGCGACACTTGGAGAGTGTGACAGCCTAAGTTTCTCTGCTACACTTGGAGAGTGTGAACAGCCGAAGGGTTCTCTGCCTAACTTGGAGATGTGTAACAGCCGAAGTTCTCTGACCCACACTACTAGGATCAGTGTGAAAGCGATTGACGGTTCTTGCCACACTGGGATAGTGTGAAAAGGAACGTGACGTTCTCTGCCAACATGGATTAATGTAAAAGCGACCGGTTCTCTCCGACCGGGGAGTGGTGGAAAAGAGTGTTGTTGTAAAAGGCTTCTTGCTGTTGCTGTGCATCAAAAGAGATTCACTATCGTATTAGTGCAATACTCAGAGGGTGCCTCTGGGCAGTGGAATGTGGTGAGTTTCGAGGTTAATCAAGACCGAACCACTATAAATCTAGTAGTAAGTTACTTTACTGTTTTTTACGTTTCCGCCACTTAAATCTTTAGTTATTAAAAACTCGGAGTTAAAACATTTTCATAAAATTTAAAAAATTTTTTATCGGTCAATAAATTTCAAAAGGGACTTAAATTTTTAAACCTACCCAATTCAACCCCCTCTTGGTAGCCTTGGACATCACTTATTAGGCTTAACAACCTAATTACTAGACTCAACAGAGTTTTATTAAATGCCTCCACCAAACCATTGACTTTAGGGTAGTAGATTAAAGAGTATCACCAATTGATGTTATGACGATGGGAAAATCTAGCAATCTTGGTGCTTATAAATGATGAGTCATTATCAAAAATATATTTGGCATGGAATACCAAAGTGATAAATAATTTGATAACAAAAGAAGTACATCGCATCCTCTAATTTAACTTCCTTAAGGGGTATAACTTCTTCCCACATAAAGAAGTAATCAGTTGTAGCTAAAATGAACCTATGACCCTTAGAGGATGGAGGGTTGATAGGGTCCACTACATCCATGCCCCAACTTTCAATTAGTCAGGATGACACAATAGGGTGCAATGGATTTAGGGGTTAGTGAATCACAATACCATAAATCTGGCACTAGTGGAATTTTCTAGCATTCTCCATATAATCATAAATCATGGTCAGCCAATAATAACCAAGGTGTTTAATTCTACCTTTCATTTATGTTCCAGAGTGATGAGCACCACAAAGCTCTTCATCTATCTCACCCATAACCTTACGAGCCTCTTCATTATTGAGGCAACTCAGCTACATTTGGTTGAAAGAGCATCGATACAGGGTGTTATTTACATAAATAAATGATAACGCTCTCTTTCTAATTTGAGCAGTAAGAGACCGATCATCTAAAATCCTACCACACTTCAAATATTCAATAAAGGGAACTCTCCAATCTAATTCTTCCTCAGTAATAAATACTATGAGGGTTTGATCGAGATAAGAAAAGTCCATGGGGCACACGACATGGAGATACTGGATAATAATAAACACTGTGCTTCTAACTATATCAGCTAGTTTTTTTGCTAACTTGGCCAATGCATATGCTTTACCATTTGCAGATTGAGGAATTATAGCCAAGGTTATTTCAGGAATCAAATATAAGATCTCTATTACCCTATTATGATAGGATAAGAGCTTAGGCTTAAGCATTTTAAAGATTATAGCTACTTGATTGATAATTAGTTGGGAGTCTCCAAAGATCTTCACTAATAAAATTTTTATCTAAATGGACAACTCAAGTCCCAAAATTTGAGCTTCATACTTAGCTTCAATATTAGTGTGAGGTTCTGAAATATTGTAAAAATAATGAAGGGTGTGGCCTTAAGGGGATACAAAAATAAGACCTAAGGCTACCCTAACTATGGGAGTTACATTTTGATATAATAATTTAACAGATGATGCACCGCCAAAGAAGAACTCCCAAGTAGGGACTTCTATTCCTCTACACTCATGATTAGTTCATCAAGTAAATAAATATTTAGTGGAGAATGTATAGGGATCAGGTGAGCAACAAGAAAGTTAGCTAGAGATTATCCTTTGACAACCCTCTAAAGGATAAAAGTAATGTCAAACTATAGTAGAATCATAAACCAGCATGTTAAATGACCTGAGAAGGTCAGACAGGTCTTCAAATACTATAAGGGTTTGACTCGAGAAAATAAGTTAATCTTATGCAAAAGCATGTAATGTCTAAGCTTCTACACCATGAAGACCAAAGCCAAACACTGCTTTTCCATAGCTGGGTATTTTAGCTCTGTAGGTACCAATCATCTACTATGGTACTACAAGGTATTTTCCATACCTTCTTCATTTTCTTGAGCTAAAAGTGCACCCAGTGATTAATCCAGGGCCATGGTGTAAAGAATTGATGGCCTCCCTAGGATGGATGTAACTAAAATAGGGGGATTCATTAGGTAACACTTTATACTCTCAAAAGCCTCTTGACAACACTCATTCCAATGAAATGAGCATCATTCTTCACTAGAGAAATTATTCCAGTCCATGACTCGTAGCCTGAGATTTTGATGATCACAAATAATTTCGATTGAATTATCTCATTATTCATTGAATATTTTGAATGTTGATCTTATCTGTGAGTATTAAAATTTTAGGAAGATCATATATTACTTAAGAAAATAGAAGTCTTGACACTGGGTAGAATAGGATGTAAAATATGTAACTTTGTATTTTTTTCCTTTATTTTTTATTTATATTTTCTTGAGTTTGGCCATAAAAATGGTGTATATAAATTAGCAACCATACACACACACAAGGAAGAGTTTTTTTTATTAAGGGAAAATGTTTTATTCTCTATAGATCATACTGTATGATTTTTAATCTTACTATACGAACTACTATGGCTCAATGACTATTCTCTATGAACTAATCATATTATACAATGGTCATCGTACTGTACGATTTGTTTTTAGTTTGAAACCCTAGCCACTAGATTAATTTAAGTAAGTTTTTAAAACTTGAATTTTGAACCGATCATACTATAGGATTAAATCGTATAGTATAAATATTTAAAAACTTACTTAAATTAACCCCCATTATTAATCAATTAAATCAAGGCTTAATTACTAATAGGTGATCGTACTGTATGACCTAGTTCATATCGTAAGATGAACCAAGATTATTTTTGGTCATCCCAAAGATCTTGTCGAATATCCCTTGATTTTTGAACTAATCCTTCTAGACGATATATAAATTGTATTGGATGACCTGAAGATTTTAAGAGATCGTACTGTACAAATTAGATCATACCAGACAATGAATAGAGATGAATTTTGGTCATCCCAGCATTCATCCTATATGAACAGAAGAAATATATCATATCAAATGTGATGATATTTTTATTATAATGTATGATATAGTTAAGAAATATTATCTATTCGTACTCATTTGTACCAGCACGGAAGTTGTTTTGTACTGGTCATACTATACGATCCTGGATCGTACTTTATAAAAAGAAATGACTAAATTGAAAAACTTAGGGTTTCTTGGAGCCTGATATGCATGTGATACTTTTGTATATTGCAAAAAAATGTTAGGAATATGAAAAGAATAGGAACTCTTAAGAGGGAGCTACTTGATGAGATTTTTGAGTTTCTGAGAGGAAGGAGAAGGTGAGTTTGTGAGGGAGGGGTGTGAGGCGATCACACGATTTCTCTAAGCCTACTGCATGCTTGCTCCTCCTGTGGCCCAAGAAAATCTTATGGTAGCTCTCTAAGAGGGAAAGCCTTCAAGGTCTTTGTCCTCAAAGGTACTCTGCCTTCTCCAAGAGGGAGAAAAACGAGAAGGTTTGTTGCGATCACTAGGCAGGAGATATAGCGGTAGGTACTTCGCCACACTGGGGAAGGTTAAAGTGAGGTTGTGTAAAGGCTTCTCCAACTTGTTGTGTGGGCGCAAGGAGAATTACTTTTGAGTAGTGAAATTCCCAGAGTGGAGGACTCCCAAGAGTGGACGTAGGTTTTTTGATCGAACCACTACAAATCTTCTGGTGTGCTTTTTTCATTTACTACACTTTACTTACTTTTTGTATCTTACAATTGCTATAACTGCCTGGTGAAAATTCTATTTTAGATCTTTATTGTGTGATTTAAAATTTCAACACTTATGTTACAATCATTTTTTAATCACTAGCTTCCATTTCAACTTAAGTTTTTTTTTATGATTAAAAATAATATTATAACTCTTATTTAGGATTGATTCTTTATTTCAAAATTTCCAATTCAACCCCCCTGTTGGTGCATCTCAAGCTTGCATAAACAAGTGGATATGAATGATAGATAGCATGCATGAGTAGAATGATTCTTCCCCATATAACCCACACCTTCATGGGTTTGAAGTGGATCAGTTTGCCAAACATGAGCTTACTATAGAGCTCATTCATCGGACCAAGTTGAAGGAACGACACCCCGCTTAACATAGCCTTCCATAATAAGGGAAAAGTAATGAGGGACATTTGTAACCTCCTTATCCATATTGGTCTCTGTAAGACCCTAACTCTTAGGACCTAGTGGGGCATCTATACTATGGGATAAAGAGGAACACTCACTAGATCTTGGTGACATGAATGATTTGTATAGTGGATGTACATAATGCTTGTTAGTCTATAATAAGCCACCAACACTAGTTAAAGGAGTAACAGAAGATCTTTGATAAGATTCCTTGACTCTTTTTCCATACATCTGATGGGAAAGAGATTATGTGTTAGTAGTCTGATGTTAGAAGTCTCCTTCCTCATCTGAGCTACAATTAATAACCAAATCTCCCTCAAGTATCAGGTACCTATGAAAGGTAGGAAGTCAATTATAGCTAAAAAAAATCCAGGGTCGATGAGGGAACTGAACGATGACGAACATCGATCATCTCATCATCTAAAGAGTCAAACTAATAGTCAAAGAAGGCGTATAAAGATTCGAGGGAAGAGGAACTTTGAGTGTTAAAGTTTCTTGGAGGACAAGCTAACTCTCTACCTATACCTCTACTGCATCCTTCCCTACCACTACTAGGGGGGACATTATGCCCTACTGCAAAAAGGAAAAGAGATCTATCAAAATTTTTTGTGGAAACACCTACCTCAATACCAACCTGCGATGGACCCTATACTAGTGATTATATAGGACCCTATAAAGGTGACTGTGTAGAACCCTGTATAATGCTAGCAAGTATCACTAATGACTGGGTAGCAAGAGATTTATGAGTCTTCGAAGGTATATAATGCTCGACATCATCATAAATAGAGACCTTATGCATGATAAATGGATTGAAAGTTCGTTCCAGGGCAAGACACTCAGATTGTCAGATGATTATTAGGTTCCCAGTCCGTTAGTGACAAATCAGAGTTACTATCAGATAGTAACGCAGTAGATCTAACTCGTCATGGTATGAGAGAAAGTGCAACTAGCCCGCTCAGAGATAAAGAAGAAATCAAAGAAAGTAGTTGTAGAGTTAAAGGTAATTGTGAGGAGGCTTTCCAGGCCAAGTCAATTAGTTAACGCCAAGCCCAGCTACTTCACCATTCTTTTTCCTTCCTTCTATTATAAGAGGCCTACTAGCAATGTTTCTTGCATACATTCTTTTATATAATAATAAAATAATGAAGTAAAAAGATTGTTATAACTTCAGAAGGGGAAGAGTGGGAACCCCCTTCAATTGCTAATGTGGAACATAATTAAAAAGAAGACGATTCTGGCTGAACTTTCCTGGGTCTTGTGTTCCTTTTAGCTTAGAACTTCTTCTAAACTTGCTATTCTATGTATACAATTTATTATAATTTTAATGATCTGTAGTGTGATGATGAGTCTGAGTTAATGAAGAAATATGCTTCACTATTTGGAAGGTGGTTGGCATAGATTCATAAGATAGTATGAGAACCCACTCAGATGTCGCTTTTTTTAAGCCAGTCAAAGCCCATCACTGCTGATTCCGATGAAATCTTGTATTGAGGATGACTACATACAAGAATGTTCCTTGAGTTCACGGGAGCCCTCCCAAATGGATCGCTATAAAATATAAAGAAATTGATAACAATTATATTATTCCAACAAGATGATGCCCAAATCTCCTTCCTCCTAAGAGTAGTCTAAGAGAAAGGGAAAGGCCTCAGTTTGGAGGTTGATTAAATAATTGTTGGCTCACTTAAGGAAAATTCCTTCCCTCCTTAGTATTCTATGAATACTTTGATGAGGTCTTCCAACTTGAGAGAGACCCTGGTGATACACACTGGCTTAAGTCGGGTAGTCTTATCAAAGCCTTATTTGTCTGTGAATCTATGGGGATGTATGTTTTGAGAGAGATACCATGAATGTACCTTTTAGATTGAGACGTTCTTTTAATACTCTTACGCAATCATTAGCTTGTAATGGTCCATCGACTGAAGTCCATAGTTTTTGCCGTTGAACAGTTCCTTCATTAACCAAAGGAAGCTTTAGTTAACATCATGAGCTATAAATGATTTAAAAGCCCTATCCTCAATCTTAGAAGCTCATTTCTAAAATAAGATATGTTGAAAGGCTCAATGGCAGCCAGTAATGATCGATGGGAATCACCCTCTCCTTTGAAGTTTAAAAATTTCCTAAATAGGGAACATTTCATTTGATTGAAGTTGATACTTCATACAGGACTCTCTTAAGAAGGCCTTCGATCATATGAAATATTGAATGGTTCTTCTCTAACTTGAACCAATAAGTATGACAGTTATGATGAATGAATTGTGACGAATTCCTTCTTTGGGATACTCATCCATGTTGCAAACCTAATTTTTCAGGTCTTAATTTTGAATGATTGACAAACCTTTTCTCTTGGCTACTTGTTTGCGTCTAACGTTTTTCAGGATGCCGAGATCGGACAGATCAAGAAGAAGCCTAAGTTCAGCGATTCGTAGGTTTAGGGTAAAGTTCAGTTTGTAATTCCTATTTTTAATCCTTTTGTAGTCTACTTGTAATGGTTAAAAGACATGAGTGCAAGAACCTTCACACACACACTGAAGTGAAGGCTTAGAAATCTGTTTTTGCCCACATGGCTAGGGCCGATATTTATATCGCCGGGTATGAAATTATTTTGAAAACAAAAAGTCTAATTAAGGGATTCTTAATTGAAGTGCAGCCGACATTAACCGTATCGGCCTGGATGATACGTGTCGGTTTAGGACATAGAGCTCGAAAATAGAAAAAATAGCTGCCTTAGACAATTAGGCATACTGTACTTTTTAAATGTATCGGGCCAGGATGATTCTGGACTCGGCCTGGCATGAATTACCAAATTATGCCTAATTGACAGGAAAATGAGGGAGTAATTAAGGTGATTGATACGATCATATTCAGTCAAGGGACGATCGTGAGATCGGCCTGGACGATAAAGCCAAATTTCAATCGGCCAGGACTGTTCCTTACAGGGCGTGCCTTCAGGACGATTTACCTCTGATTTGAACTATCAGCCAGAGTATGATCGTGCAGATCAACTGGACGATCAAGCCATAATTTCACATCGTCCAGGACTTGTTCCCTAAGGGCTTGTGCTCGTGGCGATCTTCCTTGATTTGTAGCTAAATCAGCCAGGCCGAATGTCCTATAGGCCTGGACGATAAAGCGGCTATTGCATTAATGAGCTCCTCTTGAGCTCTTTTCTATTTAAGGAGCTCCTTCTTCAACATTTTTGAGAGACCTTTGGCTGCTTTCCTTGACCTGAGGAAACCTGAGGAGAGAAAAGAGAGAGGAGAGAGAGAGGATCTTGTGAGGGGAGCTGTTGAGGGGATTCAAAGGGTTCTCAGGATTGCTCTGTTGTCGTTTGTCTGGAGTTTTCTCGTCCCGTGGAGGGTCGGTAGAGGAAGGGAGTTTGCTTTTGATTGTGGTTCTCTGCCAGCTTAGGAGGAAGCAAAAGGAGGGGGTTCCTCGCCTACCCGGGGTGGCAAAAAAGGAGTTTCTTGTGAGGGCTTCTCCGCGCTAGCTGTGGGGATTACAGGAGAGTCACGTTTTGTAGTGCAATACTTGGGAGGGTGCTCCAAGGAGTGGACGTAGGTCGAGTCGACCAACCCACTTATAAAATTTTCTGTGTTCTTTTTCTTGCTTCCGGCCACTTTTAATTCTACATTTATTTTTGTGGCGTGATTTGGTTTGTGATTTTCTGTTCTTTGTCTTAAGATTTTTAAATGACCAATTCACCCCCCCCCCTCTGGTTAGCTGGGACAAGTTCATAGGGCCTTAACATCCCGAACGGAACTTTTCACAGTGGTTCAGAGCGGGATTCAAAAAGATTAAGTTTGAAAACTTTTTGATATTTTATCCAAGGCTAACATAGGAAATATAAACACTCCTGAAGGTTATTCCCGATGTTACACGACCTCCTCTATTTGACAACTTCCTTTTTGATTATTGGAAAACCGACATGTCAACTTTTATAATCTACTGATTATGCATGGGACGCTTATTCAAGAAGGTTAATTCTCCACTTCCTCGTGAAATTAACTGGTGTTAAAACTAATTGCTTTTACTGATGGACTTTCGATGAACGTGATTTGCTCAGTTTAAATGAAAAATGTTTGAACTGTTTTTTCTGTGCTTTGAAATCTGAAGATTACATACGTGTTTCAACTTGCAAAACTGGTAAAGAATTTGGATCAAATTATGCATCACCTATGAGGTACTAAGAAGTTAAGCACCGTTTGAACTTTCTGCTTGCATGACTACGAATTCTTTTTCGTAATGAAACCTCATGAATCATTTCTGACATGTACACTAGGTTACTCCAGATTGTTTTACTCATTAACATGCACTAGAAAAGAGCTTTCAAAAATTATGAAAAAGTTAACAAGATTTTAAGATGCTTGCCTTCGCTAATGATGACAAAAATTACTACCATTACTAATCCAAAAGATTTTGATACCTTATTCCATTGATAACATAATTGGCTCACTCATTTGCTCGAGCAAGGTGTGAATCAAGAAATCTTGATGCAGGTGAGATAGAACAAAGGAGAAAAACATCGCACTGAAGGTGCTAAATCGGAATTCTGAATCTTCTGGGTCTGAAAGGCGATGAAGCGTTGCCCTTCTACAAGCAATTCAAAAGCTTCTAAGGAGAAATAAAGGCAGTCCCCTCAAGTTGGAGGAAAGATAAGGATCACAAATATGATAAAGGATCTTCTGATGTTATTTTTTTGAATGCAGAAAACTGGACATGTAAAGCCGAATTGCCCTACACTTCAAGATCATTCAAGCAAAGAAAAGGAAAAGGTGAAGAAAAGCCTAAAGTCAAGGAAGACAAGAAGAAAATCCAAAGAAGGATTTGGGCAGAATCTGGTACCAGATTCCTCTGAGACTGACCAAGAGGAGAGACTACGAATTTGTGTTTCTGGAGAAAATCAAAGTGATAAGAAGAGTTTATATAAAGCCAACCTAGATGAATTGTTTAAAATTTGTGAAAAAATCCATGCTCATACAAAAACTTAATAAACCATGCTAGGCCTAAAATTAGAACATTCAAGATCTACAAAAAGAGCATGAATGTTTCTCAAAACATCATGCACGATGATTCCAATCACATGGGCTCTCCTTGATTAATTTGATGAGTTGACAATTAAATTTATTTGGAATTAATTGATGAACATAATGCATTAAAGTTCACACACCTCCTTAGTTTGATCTAAAGAAATCTAAAGGATCTTGAGAAAAATTTGAAGAGTTGAGAGATTGATGCATTAAGAGAACAAATTTAGATTCAAAAATGATTTTGATAAACATGTAAGAAAAATCGGATGACTCCACTGTTGATCCTAAGTCAAAACCTAGGAAGAGCATTTAACTCAAATCATTTAAGAAATCCCTTTCCTGGAATTAGAATGTTCTTATCGTGGCATGCCTAAGGACACATCTCACACACTTGCATCCGTTCATCGTAGTACTCATTGGTGTGGAGACCTAAGATGCGAGATTCACAGCATACCTTACCTGCATTACATTCCTAACTTTTTCTTAGAAGGATCCCAAAACTATTGGGTTTCCTAAATCGAACTGTTGTTGAGTTTTTTGCAGGGTGTGCTCTTCCAAAAGCTCGTGGGGCATAGGAAATGGACATAAGGAGGCTGCAGCCAAAATGCTTAAGACCGCCTGCTTTTCACTGCTGAAACATATTGTGTGTCTTTTTATTTTTTTTTCTAAGTATGTTTTGTGCTCACTGTATGATTTTAGTTTGTTTTTTTTTATTATTTGTTTTTTGTTTGTTTACACGTGCTCTATAATTTTGGCTTCATATGATAACCTTTTCCAAGTTAGTTTTGGAGTTTTTGATGAAGTGTTTAGCTTTTCAAAAATTGTTTTACAGGGTTATTCTGTTGTGTTTCCCTTCATTCCTGAATTTATTTAGTGGTAATTCTTTCTATAAACAAAAGTTAAACTCGGTTATACAATGCTTGTTAATTAAGATTTTTTCTATCTTGACAATTATTATATTATATAGCAAAGCCTTAGATCATCAGAGCTTTTGAAATCTCATTGCATTATACATGATTTGATTTTGTTTGTGGATTGTTCTTCCTATGTAGAGAGAGGTCTATTCTAAATTTGGAGATACTCACACTAGTCTTTTAAGGGTATATAAGAATTTCTAGCAAAGTAAAAGGAAAGGGCAATGAAGCAACAAATTGAAAAGAATCTAATACACAAGTGTTCAAGAATCAAAAGATGCTAAAAAGAAGCAAATCAAAAGACAAAGCGATAATGACCCACAAATGCAAGCATATTCTCTCTAGAAATTTTAAAACTTAAAACCATTAATTTATGTATTTCAAAGATGATTTCAATTCAAATTGAGAAATTACTTTGGTTTATTAAATGAGATTTTATTCTTTACAAGTCTGAATGGATTTATATCCTATTAGTCTATGTCTAAGTTGGATTTTGTTTTCCAAAGAATTTTTGTACCCTGAATGAATTCGATCAAGGGTTAAATATGTCTATGTCCTTCTTCTATGAGATTGGTTAAACCCATTCTGTATGCTCTGAACTTTAAAAGTTACTTTTTTGATAAGAATGTCTCATATTAGCTCCACTAATAGAAAAATATTAGAAAAATTAAATGTCAAAATTATTGTTTTTTTTTTTTTTTTGTTTTTTTGTGTTACCTTGTTTGATTTTTTGTGTTTACATGTTTTTTTTTATTTTGAGGTTTTGATCACACATCTGGTTGAAAACTAGTTCATTACCTGGTACCTTTCCGACGTAGTGAAAGGCTACTGTATCCATATGTTTGTGTTGTGATGGTTTTGACAAAATCTGACGAATTCTTAACGATCCTGAGCCGTGACAGCCATATTCGTCCAGCGATATGTCGAATTCGTTGATAGTTCGTGCTGACGCTTGATTTTGTTGGAAACCATGATTTAACGTGCCTCGTCCTGGAGATCGCGGTGCTGAATCGTCGCATTCGATCGCAACTCTGGTTTGTCTGCCTATATATTTTCTGCCGTGCCCGACCGATCCATATTGACAATCGACTGGGCCGAACACATGTTCGTTCCGTGGAGATACACGTGGGCGAAGTATTTAAAACGTTATAACTTCGACGGACCGATACTTATTTGTGCATCGTCGGCGTACACGAATCGGCCCGCCGATTTGCTTTTTCAACGTCGTTCGCTGACGCCTCGTGCCAATAGCCTTGTGTCTTTTTCGGCCTGCGATACTGATCGCCACGATAATGTGGACTGTCTTTTGACAATCGGCTGTACGTAATTATTGTACGCTATCGGCCTGGACGATGAGGCGATCGGCAGATCGATAGGGCCGTTTCTTGAGGAATTTCAGGCCTCCAATTTCACTGTTTCCACAATGTGGTTCTTCAAGGGGAAGCGCTGTGGGGCAATCTGACGTCTGCAGATGTTCGGACCTCGGTCAGGAGAGAATCAGACATGTAAGGAGCCTCCTTCCGATCTAATCCTCATATAACTAACCCGTAATGGACCTTTTTTTGCCCACACTCTCTTGTTTTATACTCCACTCTCCAGCTTCCCTTTCTCTTCGAACTTCTCGCTGAATCTTTTGGCTTAAGCCTACGCATTAAGCCACTTTCACAGTCTGACACTCCTATGTGACGACGCCTCTGTCGAAATCACATATTGCAGGATTGTGTGATCTTTTACAGCTTCCACACATGGGATAGTGCACCTAAATAGCCACTGATCCTGATTTGACTGGTCTAAGGCTGATCACCTCCTTCGTCAGACCAATACACTTCCATGTTAGAGAGACTACCGCTTTGGTCAAAGATCTAGTGGAATATAAACAATGTCTTGCGCACATCCATAATCCCAAAAGGCCGGGGACCGGATTCCACACACCCTGCTCTGTTCGTCCTCCATACTTTCTACTATTATGGCCCAAAGAGAAAGTCAATGCCGCTAGAACTTACCTTTCGCTACATCGAGCAACCTACTAAGCAATCACACAGTAGAGAAGCCAGATTAGCCTAGACACTATCATAGCCTATATCCTTGAAACCAAATTACAATCTCCAATACCGCTAATATCCTACCGTACCTAAACTCAAATTCCTTCATTGCTCTTCTAGTACTCTTCTCCACCCAAGGAGATGGGAAGGTCGGGGCTAGAGAGGGAGGAGGCTCCCGCTCCTGCTGCCCATTCCTGAATCTAATCTCCTTCCTACAAGCACTCACCCTTGATTAGTTTGATTGAGGAGGTTGATCGTTGGGAAGACTCGTTTGACGCCTAGCGTTGTTGCTACAGGAGCAGCAACACTCGAGGTACATTGCCCGCTACGAGCAACACCGCTGCTGAGAATTAGCCCGATTTACAATTTCGTTACTCCCAGCACAGTCAGCATGACAGGAAAATCGCCTGGTTCAATGTCAGTGTCCACCACACTTGCACCTGCTTTCAGGAGCCACTCCACAACCTCCATCTGATGATCTGGGATTCCACGGTTGTTTAGTACTGTATTGTTGTGTTGTTTGTTCCGTCTTTTATGAGTGTGCTTGTAGTTTTTGTGATGTTTTCTTGTGTTCTAAACCCTCTTTTGTGATGACAAAGGGGGAGGTAGGGTGTAGGAAAGAAAGCTGTTTTTGTCTTGGGCTTTGTAACCTTGCTTGTTTATGATAATAATTTCGCTACATTTGTTTCCATCTCAAAAAGGGGGAGATTGTGCAATCGACTATTTTCAGGTCCTATTATGTTTTGATGATTACATACAAGTTTTTCTCTTGGAGCTAACTGTTTGTTTCTAATTTCAGGAATCGAAGATCGGACGATTTCAAAAGGAAGCAAGTTCAGGATTGCGTAGGTTTAGGTTAAGTCCAGTCTGTAATTTATTTTTTACCCTTTTGATCTACTTGTAATGGTTAAAAAGACTGAGTGCTATAGTAACCTCACACACCACTTGAAGAGGCTTTAAGATAATTCTTTTTTTGCCCCATCGGCCCGGCCATAATTATTATATCGTCCGGGAGATCCAGCTAAAACAGAAAGGCTATTATGACATCTTAATTAAGGCAGCCGCATTAACCTTCGCCTCGAATAACGTGTATCGGCAGGACGAAACCGTCATAAAATAGAAAGAGATGCTTTACAGGTTTAGGCATATGTGTATTTTAAAATTATTCCGGCCATGACGATTCTGGAATCGGCCTGACGAATATACCAAAATTTTGCCTTAAATTATCAGGAATCAAGTGAGTAATAAGTGATGAATTGGAGTTACGATCATATCGGCAGGACGATCTGCAGATCGGCTGGATCGATAAAGCAAATTTCAATTCGGCAGTACCTGTTCCCAGGGCGTGTGCTCAGGACATTTACTTGATTTTGACTATTCAGGCCAGCGGACGATCAAGCCAATTTCAATCGTCAGACTGTTGTCCCAGGGCTGTGCTAGGCCCGATCTTCCTTGAATTTGTACGTAATCGGCCAGGCCGTGGTCCATATCGGCCTGGACGATAAAGTCTGGCTACTTGCATTAATTGAGCTCTCTTGACCTCTCTATTTAAGTAGCGTCTTTCTTTCATACTTTTGAAGAGCCTTTGGCTGCTCCTTGACCTGAGAAGACTGTTGAGGAGAGAAAGCAGAGAGAGGGGGATGAGCAGAGAGAGAGTTTCGTGGAGGGTGGACTTGTGAGGGGATTACAAAGGGTTTTGCTCAAGGATTGCTTCCGCTTGTCTTTTGTCTGGCGATTTCTTGTCCAGTGGAAGGGTCGTGAGGTTAAGGAGTTTTGCTTTTGGATTGATGGTTCTCTGCCAGCTCAGAGGAAGGCAAAAGGAGTGGGTTCTTCCTGCCTTCCGGGGTGCAAAAATGAGTTATTCTTGTTGAGGGCTTCTCCGCCTAGGCTGTGGGGGGCTAAAGGGAAGTCACGTTTTGTAAGTGCAGATCTTGGAGGGTGCCTCCAAGGAGTGACGTAGGTCGATCGACTCGAGCCTATAATGTTCGTGTTCTTATTCTTGGCTTCCGCATTTTAAATTCCGCATTTATTTTGTGGTGCTGTGGTTTTGGTGATTTTTTCTTTGTCTTAAGATTTTTTAAATACCAATTCACCCCCCCCCTCTGCTTGGATACTTGGAACTAAAGTTATGGGCTAATCATCCCGAAACGA
>NW_021320178.1:0-10078 GCF_001605985.2 Dendrobium catenatum
ATTCTTAGAATATGTTTAAAAAATAGAAATAAGCTTTTGAAATATATTCATTCTTTATTGACAATATAGCCAAGGAAGAATATTATATCATCTTGAAAGACGAACATAAAATTCTTCAAGAACATTCCAAAAGCAAGAATGATTTCATAATAAAATTCATCATTCTTAAAATTTAAATATATCAAGTAATACAATTATATTGCCTGACAAGACATAATAAACCTTATCGGGCAATTTAAGATTAGAAATAAAGTTTTTAAAGATATCTGCATTCCCCAAAGATTCTTTCCCCTTTATTTTATATTAAATAAAAAAGGTTTATTTTTTAGTCTGGGGTTCTTCAAATCCCTATAGGAGCAAGCCCCTATAGTTAATTTACATCCTTAGGAGGGATACTCCTTAAGAAAACTCTCGAATTTAAAGTAGTTGATTTGGGCATCCCTTTCTGATTACAAAGAAAAGACAAGGAAAAAAGAAGTATGAATTTTTCAGGGAGAAAGCTCAATGTTGAACATTTATTAATTGAGTGCAAAGGAGAAAAGATAGGAGGAAGCGTAGATTCTTGAGGAAATACTCAGAAGCAACCTCAGTCTATCCTATGTTGGGCTACATTTAAGAGAACAATTTTATATTTAACTTAAACATTATTAAAAATTTGGGATTATATTCCCAGAGGGTGAGGACTTAAGATCTAAAAAAAAGAATCTGTCTTCAGAACCTAAATCTAATTTGGGTACTATAAATAGTGACCCGAACCTAACTAATTGAAGTGCAAAATCTGACTTACCCCAACTGGATTAGGGAGCCAGCTACCATCCTACTATAGCGCTTTTAAGAACCCAAGTGGGTGTCACTAGTCTCTTATAATGAAAGATTGGGTATGGAGCAGGTTTTTTATAAGTTTTAAGAGATTGGCGGCCGACATCATTAAGACCAGTTTTCTAAATCGTGGTGCCCCCTTAACTTATGTAGGGTTGAGAAATGTCTAAAAATGCAATTAATATATTTTAGTATTTCTACTTTTTTTTTATTTGTATCTAATTGCAAGTGCATGCTAGATTTGCGCTGCGGAGATGCATAAAAATGATAATTGAAGCAGTTTAAAAATTTAGGCTTAGAAAATAGGTTCTTCCTAGAAGATTGCACAACTTCCCCTTGACAGAACTGCCACCCTCATAGGGTCAAGTGGTCTGCCAGAACTCGTGGCGGGGAGGGTGCCTAACAAGGAAGAGAAATTAATTAATATGCTTTATGCTTGACTCTCGGCGGTCCCGAGCTTACTCTCAGAACGTTAGATGGAGTTTTACTATGTGAGCCTAAAAATTTTTATTTTAATTACAAGTAGAAGAATTTTAAGCGTACCCTTACGAAAAAAGCACTTCCGATTCTTGTATCCAGGACTAAAACAAAACACGGGCATTTGCAAGTAGTCTTAAAAAAAATCTACTGCACAAAACAATGTAAACAATCCATTTTTAATAATCCAATATAATGTCCAATGTCCATGTCCATAATTATTACCCAGGAATTTGCAGAAAGTAAAGTGGCCGGGCACCACTGACAACCAAACCCGATTCTAATTCCTAAAGAATGACGCAAGTGCATTTTTTGAAATGGGGACTATACTGTTCCTTAAATTCTTCATTTCTTTCATTCTTTTCTTTCTTCAATCTTTTCTGTTCTGTTTCTTTTTTCTTCTTCTTACGACTTCTCGGGTCCGTTCGGGTTCTGGCGGATTATCCAAATGAAAAAAAACTTCATCCCTAAGAGGGGTATTTTCTTTTTCTATTCGGATATTGGAATTCATCCTAATTTGGCTTTCCAAATTTAAAAGAGAATAATCCTTTAAGGTATATTCTCCTTTCTTTTGGATTCCAAATTGGATGTAATATCCCATTTCAAAAAATCACCTTTTCACCATTTATTGACTCTTGATATATTATATTTACATTACATTTCATTTCACAGAAAGGAAAAGGAAAATCTAATCCACCTGGCAAGGTTATCTAAGAATTTATCTAAAAAAAAAAAATTCATCCCACGCGTTATATATATATGGCAATTGAATTTAAATTATAGGCCACACTTGGCCACACTCTTTCTTCATTGGGGGCTAGCAGCTGATAGTACCTGTAAGCATTTATTTATATTTAATTAATTTAGCCCCCTTTTTCTGCCCTGGCATGAGTGTGCGCCAACCTACAAGAAAATCATATTAACAATCCAGATCGCTTCCTAGCCTATGGGGTAAATCTTTAATCGTCAATCAAACAAACACAGAGTGCAGGTAAAAATAATATAAATAAACACACCAACATTTACAACCAGCATGCAATAAAACTCAGAGAAAAAGCCCGTCACAGTGCAATAAATAAATAAACACCAGCCTAACTAAAACTAGAGTCGGTTATCCTAAACAAACAAAATCTAAGTTGTGTGCAGTTAGGCTGTGAGGTTTTGAAATGTCCTAAAGTCAATTATTGGCTTAAAAGTTTTTCTAAATTGATTGAATTCTTTAATTTAAAGATATTTACTAATTCTAAGTGAGATGTCACTAAATTTTTCTATGTTATAAGTTTCTATCCTAAAGTTGGCATTGCTTCCTAAGTCTAGATTTTCTAAGACCCCAGTCCTTTAATTTTTGTCCTTAAGTGTCAACTACTGTTATTATGGGATAAAAATATTTGTTATTACTAACCCTTAGAACTTTGCGTATATGTAAAAGGGGTTTAGGGATCTAAGAGCAAACAAAAGTAAACCTAATAAAAATTGAAGTTACTATAGGGGACCTAAAGGTAAGGGTTCACGCACACCACTCAAGGGGCCCCTTTAAAGATTTCTAAGAAATACTTACAGTCACCGGGGGCTATCGAACCCCAGGTTTGGTTCCCGTAGCACCTCTACCCGGTTGGTTGGATAGAGGTGACTGACGCCTTTAGCTCCTTGTCCTTTTGTTCCCTCGGCCGGTACCATTCCTCGCAGTTTATGCAAATAAAACAGGAAAAACAGGGATTAGAAGCACTTTTAATAAATAATAATAAAATAATTGAAATTTATTGAAAATAAAGACATACTTTTCTTCGGGCTTGAACACTGGCTTTGTTGACTTTGCTTTTAAACATTCCAATTTCGAAAGTATATTTTATGTCTATCCAACATTTACCTCGAAGTGACAAGAAAAGAAAAGCAGAAGGGGGAAGAGAAATTTTGCTTTTTTTTTTAAACTTCTATATTTCCATAATATATACTTTCACTCTTTCAAAACGCACACAAATTCTTTGTTTTGCTTTTTCAAAACTCACACACTTCCAAAATTTACACTCCACATTCTCCACTACGAAATATCTTTCTATATATACACTCCACTTTTACAATTCATACCTTTCACTTTTCTAAATCACACTATTACTTCTAAAAGTACACACTAAACTTTCATTTAAACAAAACACCTTTCACTTTTCTACTACAAAAATACTTATCCATTTTTACATATTTCACCTCATTATTCACATACACACTTTATTCTAACCTTTTCATATGTACAATTTACACCTTTCCAAAATATACAAGTTTCACTTTTCAATCCTTACGAATTTCAATCTTTTAAAATCCAAATATTTTCTAACACTTTAAAAAATATCTCATTTTCCAAATATACACGCACACACTTCACTTCTTACATACACCATTCTATCTTTTCAAGACACACACAATATTCATCTTTCAAGATCACATACTTTTCTATTTACGAAACACACACAAATTCCAATTTCGAAAATATACACTTACCACAAAATCAAATACTTTATTTCTACTTGTCTTACATAATACTCTTCTAATATACACTTCCATTTTTCCAAAATAAATACAATTCTCACCTTTTCACACATACATTTAACTTTTCGACACACATATTTCAATTACTTATCACATATACACACTTTATTCTAACCTTTACTTTTCATTTTCATACATTTTACCTTTCTAACATACGCTTCACCGCTAAACTTGGAGAACAAACTCTAATAAATGCAAGGGAAGTATAAATTCCAGTGCAAATATTATGTAACTTCAACCCGATTCTAAATAAAGACAACAAATTTTATCAATTTACTATCATGACTCTCGAAAAGTTAAAAACATAAGCATAATATTCATTACTTGCTCTGCCACCAAAGAGAATACATAAATAAATATATATATATTAGAAAATAGATTTTGAAATTAATCATCGGCAAAACTTGAACAAGTCAAAGAAATTTTGTATGAAGACCAACTAAACTATAAACAAGAAAATAATCATTCCAACTTTTATTTCTTCTCTTGTTGTCAAAAAGAGATTATTACAAGTATTTGAAAATAATGTGACCATAAAAATAAACAAAGTAAGATAATACAGACATCAAACTCCTCAACCCAAAATTATTTGTGTTAAAATAGGATTATTTAAATTAAGAGGAGATGATCCATATGCTATTTTATTAATCCTATCAGAAATTTGAACTATAAAAAAAAAAAACATCTTAGGAGGAGGAAATGTAGATCTAATTACTGTTTTAATTTAACAAGAATTAAAACCTAACTTCTCTAATTTACTTTAGAGAAAATAATCAAGGCATATCTCATTTTCATTTTATCAAAAGTTCATAGAGGAGGATATGAATGAAATGTAATATAGAAAGGAAGAAGGTTGAGAAGAAGAAATGAAGGAAGAGGAAGAAGGATAAAAGAAAGGAGATTACCTAAATCTGGAATGGCCGGGTCGGCGTAGTCGGTGGTGGCTAAGGTAGTGGATCGTCATGCTCGGACAATGGAACGAGAGAGGGGAGGCTCGGTTAGAGCTTGCTTGTGGATTTCCCTGGGTGTAACGAACGAGAGAGAGGAGGCAGATAAGGACTTCCTTACGGACAGAGAGGGAGGTGGAACTTTGGGTGGATTTCGGTTTTAGACTTCCTTTGAAGAAGAGGCGACGAGCTTAGAGATGATTTCTTCTTGAGGTTTGCGAATAGGGAGGAGCGACGGTGAGGAAACGGGCTGGGGATTTCTAGTGTGATCTCAAAAAAAAAGGCCAACTGTGTGGAGGAAATGGGACGGGAGTTCTGCGAATCAGGGACTCTGGGCGGTTTCCGAAATGATAGAGAAGGGAGATCGGGCAGTTGTGAACTGCAAGCCTGGGAGTTTTATTCTACTTGTGCGAATGAGAAGGGAGAGATCGTGGGTTGAGGGCTTTAACCGGTCTAATCTACAGCAAAAAATCCAAAATTACCTTTTAAATTCAAATTAAATAGTTAAGATTAATTCATGCTTTAAAAAGGGATTTAAATGGCTGATTTCATTAAAACAAAGTTGAATTGATTAGATTTTATTAGAAGTGGATTTGAGTTTAATTAGTTGAATCGATTCGAGTTAAATGATATGAATTTGATTTAGATTACGCTTAATCGAATTAAATTGAGCCGACTGAAATCGATTTAAATCAAACTGAGTTAAAATTGAGTGACTTTAATTAGATTAATGTCATTTTGATTAAATTAGATTTAATTAATGTTAAATTTTAATGAATTTATTTTTATTAACTTTAAAAGAGTTGATTCGATTTGATCGAAAAATTAAATCCGACTTTATTAGAAAGAAATTTGGGTTTTATTGATTATTGATTTAAGGGTTTAATTAGAGTCATCTATACTACATCGAACTCGAATTGAGTCGATGCGACTTGACGAATCATAAACTGAGGTTGATTTGAGTTTCATTTTGGAGTTTGAATTGAAATTGGATTAAATTGATTTTGATTCGAGTTGAGGTGATAGGTTCGAAGTCGATGCTACGTCAATGTGATCCACCTAAGAGAATCATATAGGTTGTGAATCTACACTAAGGTTAGGAGCTAGGTGCTAGAGATGGACTCGGGGAAATTGACCTCAAGTAATGAAGGTCAAACAACTATTTTTTTGGATATCCCTATTTCTTCGTTTACCCACCCGAATGATAGTACCCGCAAATACCACCATCCTGTTCAATACACTTCCTCTTCATCATCTTTAGAAGGACAGAGAGAAAGGAAGCCTTCAAGCCAATCAATGTTTACCTAGAATATTTCCCCCAAATCTATAACTCCCAACATGGGCAAATACAATGCATTAGCTAAAATATAAGCAAACTGGAACATCAACAAGTTGTTTATTCATTCCCAATCCCATAGGAAGAACGCGACACAACTAGATCAATAGGTGTCATAGAAGAAAGTAAAAGAAAGGATCAAACTAACAGAATCAATGTTCACTCACCCACAAATTAATTACTACACAAAGTTTCATTATCACCCCATTCATCAATTTTGTTATTACCTAAAACACCTTGAGCCATATTAATAATTCATTTCGAAGAAGGAGATCAACATCCGAACACCATGAGACACATTACATTCATGCGCAAGGACTTCAATAGCCACTGCCCCATCCTGTTGGATCCAACGATTTAGTTAACTAAAGAGTATTAAATGCCAATATCACATGAGCGATAGAAGAAACACCCTCTTCCAATGAAGGGGTAAAACCTTCTCGAAGGTAAAAATAAATGAACTATGGGGTTCTCACCCGAAGCAATAGGTACTTTGAGTAATACAAAATTTTTATCACCCCCATCCAACTGCAAAACCAACCACATAGGCCAGAATAGTTAGCGTAAAAGAGGATTAACAACTTTTAGTAGTGTGCCTCTTAACAGAAGGAGCAACACCCAAATTCGAATATAGGGTCAAGCAAAATGCCTTAGATGACACCAAATATTTACAATGAAATGCAATACAATAAAATTTATGCATTTCAACCTATCTGAGGCAAAACCACAAGTTCCTTCGTGGACCCAAGCCAATCTTGAGAAGCATAAACATTTTCATAACATTCTAATTCAACTAATATGGTGTGCCATAAGGGTCTCGAGCGATTGATGTCACACTATCCATTTGTCAAAGTCCACCAACAACTGACTTAAAGCCAGCAGAATTTGCCCCGGGGGGGGGGGGGGAGAAAAAGATGATGATTGCAGTAGAGAAAAAGAAAACCGCAAATAACGATAATAGAAAAGAATCCACATTGTATTGTCAAATGTGGGGGTTATGTTAGAAAAAGCTTCAAGATTATAGTTGCACACGAAATAGGGGCCGATGAGGAGAAAACCCTATACTAATCTAACAAGCTTAATCAGCGTGCATTTTAGGTTCAGATAAAGTAATCGAAAATCCCAAAAGCTTTAGGTTAAAGAAAATTTTTTGAAATTACTGTCAAGCAGCGGCAATGGCTGGAACAATCTTTTTGACTAAGCAAACTCGAAAGCAAAGCAGGAGACGCACATTTCCTCATCAGAATTAAAGCAAAGAATGAAAAACGCATGGGTGAAAAAAAGAAACTTAACCGAGGGAAAAGCTGGTAGAACGTAGACTTACAGATAAAAATATCTCTAATATAGGGAGAAAAACTTTAATTATGTTGTGAGGTTATCTCTAAAGGAGTATATTGAGAAGAAAAACTCACTCTCTATATAGGGAAAAAAGATAAACCACAAAACAGAATAAAAATATCATATAAGGAGATGCATGAACAAGAATAACGACGAAATCTTAAGGTAAAAAAAAAACTTTAATTATATATAATATATAAGCACTTAACTTGTAGCAAGAGTAGAAAAAGATCTCAATTGCAAAATTCAGTATGTTAATATTTGAGATGCTCTTGTTTAGAAGAAAAAAAATTTCACACACCAAATAGGGATTAGAGAAACGAGACACAATCAGTAGTGTGTTTTACCCTTGCAGATTAAGAGATATAGAACATTAACTACAAGATGATTAAAATTTTCAAAAAAAGACAAAAACAATGGCAAATCGATATAAGCCCTTCAGCCCCATGATTATGAAAAACAAATTAAGGCATACGAAGACTAAAGTACCAAAAGCAAGGAAAACAACTCAAAAAAAGAACAAAAAAATACTAAATAAATAAAGCAACGTAATCAACAGAAAAAATTAGTAGAAATCAAGTCATGGCAGTTAGTCAATCAACCCAATTGGTCCTTAAAGTGGCTGAAAGTTGTAAGAGGCCAGCTGGTTTAGTAATATGCCAGCGCATTTGATTGATTAAATCGCCAGGCAGTGGTGTAACTCATGTCTCTCTTAGTCACATGGAATCTCTATACAGTGATGTCTTATTTATGTTATGTGCTTAGTCGCTTGAATGATTGAATAGGATTCTTAAAATACAGATGTCACTAGTGTTGTCATAAAAGAACTGAGATGGTACCCTACATGTAATCTCAATCTAAAATACTTGCTGTTTTACCCATAAGAAACTTGGGTCCAGGAGTCAACTTCCTAAGTAAATGCACCCAGCTCTTCAGCAGTGGAGTGCAAACAGAGTTTTGCTTCTTCTAGACTAGGGACTAAAGACTGTCCCTATTGAATTATAAGTTTCTATGAAAGGATTTTTCTATCCACTTACATCCTAAAAATCAGAATCAGAATTATCCAATATTTCAAAAGAAGTGTTGTGTCATAGGGTACCAGATTCCTAAGTTTTGGGTCCCTAAAAGGTATCTAAGAACCTTTCTTAACTATACTCGGTGGGGCTTCGCTTAGGGTCACTTGGAATCTGCATCAAAGACAAATGCTAAACTTATATCGGGTCGCTAGCAATCAGGTAAAGTAAGATTCCAATCAATCCTCTGTACTTCTTTTGAACTAATACGACTGTCCACTTGGGTCCTTATCCACTGAATACTGGAAGGTCATGGGAGTATTACTTGGCTTCTCTTTATTCCATCTCAATACTATCTTTAAGATGTCATTGTAGTTTATATTTGATTTGATTTAGAAAGGTTCATCAATTATTATTTCTACGCTCGCCTTAACAAACTCCTTTCGTAAGAATGTGCTAAGTCTCTTCATAAGTCTGGTGCCTCTATTAATCCATATAAGACCTTTTTTAATTTGAAAACATTGATTTAAAAATGGGGAAACTCTCAAAACCTAGGGGTTGTTACAAACACACCTCTTTTATTTTCCCATTTACAAAGGCACTCTTAACGTCTATTTGAAAAGCTTAAATCCTTATCAGGCAAAGGCTCAATAGCACTATGATGATTCCAATTCTAGCTACAGGGCAAATCTTCCATCAAAATCTATCCCTTCTATTTGTTATACTCCTTAGCAACTAATCTTGTCTTATTCCCTAATTCACTCACTAAATATTTAATATCTCACCTTATTCTTAAAGACCTCACTCTGGTTCAAACTAACACTTTTTAAGAGAGCTGCTAACTTAGCTTTTGCATGTTTTATCATTCTTGGCAACTTGTATAGTCTTGATGATTCAAATATTTATTATTCTTAATTATTATTTTCTCCTAACACTTTTTTGGAAGAAATTATTTTTTGCCCTTGTGTGGACTAACAATTCAGACAAGTCGCACCCAGACTAATGAAAATTCAATCCTCAAATTCCAGCATAAGATATTTTTGCAAATTAAAGTCTGTATTTTTCATCTTTTATTGAGTCTGAGGTGAAAGTCATTAAGGGATGTTAGGCTCTATGAACTTAATCCAAGTAATGTAAAGGAGAGTGGGTTGGAAGAATTTAAAATTAAAGATCACATCCAAATCAGCCACCACCAAAGTGCGGAAATTTAAACACCAGGAAATAGTAAAAAGAAAGAACACATGGTACGGATTTAATAGTGGTTCGTGTTAAGTCGATAGTTGCTATTTGGCATGCATTACATTTTTTTGCAACCTTATAAAGTTTTGATGATTTCAAACATTATTGGTTCAAATGTGTAGTTATCTCTCATCGGTTGGAAGAATTGTATTGCTCTTGTGTGTACTAACATTTCAGGAAAAAGAACTCTTCAGATCGCAAGACCTTCAAATTAAAATCAGCATGGAGATACCTGAAATTTTTTGAAGCTGCACTTTGCTTCAGAAATCAAATTGAAGGGAGTGATTTAACTTGAGTGAATAAAAAATGCACACAACAATAATGGAGATATTAAAATTTGTACTTGATGTACGGGACGATCTTTCGTT
>NW_021320178.1:10178-15246 GCF_001605985.2 Dendrobium catenatum
CCCCCCCTCACAAAAAAAAAAAAAAGAGTAGAACCCTTAAATTAAAGAAAAATGCATAAAAGAATAAAGTAATAACATGCCAACTATTTTATCATCATTAAAGTTGCAGAGCAAATAGATTGATTCCTTAGTAGGCATTCAGAGAAAGGAATATTATAAAATAGGAAAAAAAACGCTTTTTGAGGGAGGGAGATTTAGGGGTATAAACAAGCCGAGTTGAGTCGAGTATCTATGTAATCGAGTTAAACTTGTTTATCTCTTACTAAGCTCGAGCTCATTTACTAAAATATAGGTTAACTTGTTAAAAAATTTAGAGGCTCAATTCCGGCAAAATTTTTTGATGGTGAAAAAGAATTCAGTAAAGAAAGAAGTGAAATAAAGTAGCAGAAATAACTAAAAAGAGAGCAATAGAAACTATTCTGAAAATCTAGTAAATGACGTAATCTGGTATGAATCCCCAGCTTTCCTGAATTAATTATTGATTTTAAACTTTAAAATGTTTAATTGACCTTAAAAAAAAACGTAAGAACTCAAATGGGGAAGAGTGAGCTTTATGGGACAAAAATTCCCGTGGAGCATCGCGGTGCTAAAAATGTTGATTATGTGGAATTGTCTTCTCTATTTGATTGGGGGATTCGAGGTAGTGTTGCGGCGTTGGGCAGAAATGCCACGACACTCAGCTCTTTGTTTGAAGAAGTCTGGGAGAATAGTGAAGAGAGATGAGAATAAGGAGATATAAAGTTGAAATGAAAAAATTTACTTTGACGATTTAGGTGAATATTGTCCTCGCTTATGTAGTGTTGCACAATTTCATTGGACGTTATCATGAACACCACATGCATTTCAACTTATCACGGACTGAAATGTAGCTGATAGTCATTTCTGTTAAGCCGAACTCACTCTCCACTATCATCTGCAACAGCAACTGAACGCTGCCAACCTCTACTCCAGCAGCCGCCTACCTTTTTACTTTATGCTTTATGTAACTATCTAGTCTTACTCTTGTGTATTTATATCAACTTGCTACAGTAAAATACATATGGCTTTTATCCAAAACTGAGTCGTCTTCTTCCTCCAGCTTCCCTGTCTTTTCACTCTTGCTCTGCGTGTTCAGCTATCTTCAATTTCAATGAGTTAAAATTCACTAATGAAGACAACAGCATACACGTAACAGTTGGGGGTTTACTAAAATTTAACATCTTTCCTGCCAAACAGCTTTTAGGATTAAATACACTTTAGTAAATTTGGATTTGCAGGATTTGTTAAACCCTACTTGAATCCAAATTATAGCCTTAAGGGTTCCTTTCTCATTTAAAAAAATGGTTTTTTACCTTGCTTTCCCTAACCCTCAACTAGGGTTCTCTTTCCCTGGGCTGTGTCGAGGTTCTTCCCCGCCCCGCTGGGGCTACCCCACCGGTGCACTCGTGGATTTCAAGGAAGTCCTCTTCTTCTCTTTGTTTCCTACTTATTTTGGTGAGTGCTCGGGTGTTTTTTCGATCCTTCTCCTTCGGTGCCGGTATGACACTGAACAAGCTGCGTGACCCTGATTTTTTTTAGGGTTTTCTCATTCGCGCTCATTTTTAGAGGCGCTAGCTGGCTCTTCTTCGACTTCTTCTTTTCCGAATTTATGGACTTCTAGGTTCCGTGGATTGCCCTCTCTTTGGACTTCCGACCAGGAAATCAAGGATTTGGCTAACACAATTTTCTTTAGTTGGATTTTTCCCTTCTAAAAGGCCATCTCTTGATACAATTTGGAAATTTTTTTAACCCAAAGCTAAACAGCGACGTCTCTGTTACCTTGCTGGATCCTTCACACATTCTGATCAATTTAGCTAATGACCTAGACAATTGTAAGGTATTTTGTCATAGATCATATCTTGTTTTCAACTGTTATATGAAATTAACGAAATGGTCTCCTTGCTTAGACATTGGTGTTGACTCGCCTGTTATACCGATTTGGACCACTTTTCCGCATCTTCGTCTCCATATGTACACCCCTCGTATTCTTCACAGCCTTGGTATTATTTTTTGAAAGCCTTTGAAATTTGATGAAGCTACTTCTGTGGGATCCCGGTCATCTATTGCCCATGTATTAGTGGAGCTTGATAAAACTAAATCCTATCATAATCAAGTTTGATTAGGCTCTAAAAATTTAGGGTATGTACAGGAGGTCGTTTTGGATGAATTTCCCCCCTTTTATGCGTCTTCTAAATGTATTAGCCATATTCCGGGGAAATGTCATTCTGGCACGGTTGATCTCCCTAATGCTACCTTTAACCTGAGCTCTAATTTAATCCCCTCATCTATTGAGAATGCTATTGTTCTTTCTGTGACGGAGAGTACAAAGCAGGTTTTGGGTTGTGATGTTGGTAAACTAGAGGATTCTGTTGTTGTTTTGTCCCATGATGTCATACCATCTGTTCCTCCTGTTCATGACTTGGGCTCTCTGGTGCCGGTTTCTCCTGTCCCTTTGCCTATTCATTCGTTGGTTTGTTTGGTTTCTATTGATGAGGTTGTTTCCGCTGTCTCTTTTGTGGAGGTTTCAGAGGGTGGTGTGGTTGGGGTCTTGCCTACTATTCTCAAGGCTCTCGGGTTTGTGCTAGTGACGGTGGTCGTTTGGGTTGTGCAGTTAATTCTTTTCCCGTTTTATCTTATGTGAGTGTTCTGTCTGCCCCGTGCTGTTTGACTGGAAATGTTGTGCCTTGTGTGGCTGTGGAGAATTTGGGTTCGTCAGGCATCCCAAATGAATTTTCCTCTGGGTCTCTGCTACCTTGCTTATTGGTTAATTTGGGTGTGGATAGATCGGTAACACCTTCTGGTGTAGGCTTGGCGAGTGAGGTCTCTGGTCGTGTTGTTGTTCCCACAATTTTTTCCCGGTGACACCTTTTGTTCAAGTAACTTATCGTTTTGTTGAGGTCCCTGTTAATTTATTATCACCTGAGGCTTTGGTTGCTCATGTGGGTGCCAATTCGGGGAGTGTTAGGATGAAACTAAATTGGCTTCGATGCTCATCCGATTTCTCTTCGGAGGCAAGTGGGATGATGAACCTGAGGATGATTTTGCTTTGCAGAATGATCGTCCTGTTGTTTCTGTTTCCTCTCGTGGGAGGGGTAAACGTGGTAGGAAATAATTTTGAGATTGTGTTGT
The DNA here is from genome assembly GCF_001605985.2 of Dendrobium catenatum. Lineage (NCBI taxonomy): Eukaryota > Viridiplantae > Streptophyta > Magnoliopsida > Asparagales > Orchidaceae > Dendrobium > Dendrobium catenatum. The sequence goes on from NW_021320178.1 coordinate 13,326, forward strand.
TGTTTTAAGTTGCCTTTGTTGCTTCTCTATGGTTGTTGGTTTCTCTGTGGTGGTGCTGATTTGGGCATTGGTTGGCTTTTGGTGGTTGCCATTTTACTGAAGCTTCGTTTAAAATCGCGGTTGTGTTTTATAGTTTTTTGAGCAATGATGTGGCTTGGGCTCACTATTCAGTAGCTGTGGTTCGTGGTAACCTTTGGTGGTGCGTTTCTTGCTCGGATGGGATGACTACTTGGTGTGTTACTGCTCTCAAATCCAAATTGAATGGTTTGTGCCTGGCTTCGAAGTAGTTGGAAGCCTCTGACAATTACTGAGCCTGATGGGTTGTTACCCTTTGTATCTTCTGTAGCTTTTTAATAGTTTCGTTTTTATACTTCATGTACTCCTTTCTATAATTTAATAAATTTTGTGTTTTTGTTTAAAAAAAAAGAGGTTTCCTTTCTCATATCAGATCAACGATAATTTGGAAGCAATTCGATATTCGATGAGGCCAAATAACAGGGTTAACAATGTACTGCTCTCGTTATAATCGATGGATGGAAGGGAAAACATAGAGAAAGTCAATAACTAATTATTAATTTTAATGAAACAATATTAATAATTATGATTTGATGACTATAAAATTTAATCTATTAAATTAATTAATAATGTAATACTTCCATGATTTATGAATTCAAAATGCACTCTTAACATGATTCGATGCACTTCTAGAAAAGCATAATATGAGATAGCATAGCACAAGACTACGATAGCTAAAGAAGCCCGAGCAGAAATAGAAAAAAAAAGTAGAAATAGTTGTAATAGTAAAAAATGCTGATTGAGAGAAAAGAAGAAAAAACCATTCCAAAAAGCTTTATTTTTCCGATGAAATCGTATCAGATTCAGGTTTCTTATCATCAATCTGCATTACTCTGATCGTAATCCAATTGCTCTCATTCGAATTAAGACCATAAGACATGAACAAAGACCGTCGCAATTTTTGAGCCACCAGGAACAAGAACAGAGAAGGCTTGACAAAGATCGTTACCTTCGCAACAAACTCCTAACGTGACTTCCGAGCAACGAAGACGAAGAAGCAGCGACTCTGATAGGACAAACAATAAAAATTTGCATTATTTTTATAAATAATAAGACCTAACAATTCCATGATTTAACATGCAAGAATAAGATTTAAGCTTTGTTCGGAATAATTTTCTTACTAATTTTCACAATAACTTTCTTATAATAAGTTTCACTCTGGAACAATATCATATAACAAGCCCAAACGTAGACTACTTCCAAATGGCTTGCTTTCCCTCGACCCAAAATGTCTGCTTCGATTTCCCCTTTGCTCATCTCTCGCAACTCGCAATCTCCAGCACAGCTTTCCTTTTCATTTTCCTTTTCGATCCTCTCTTGTCATGTTATTTGCAATTTTAATTTTGATCTTACAAATCCTCTTAGCTCCAGTAATGAGACGGCAAACAGAATTATTTAATGTATTCTGACATTCAAGATGAGATGACAAAACGTTATAAAATTGATTGCCAGAAAATTAACCATCTGAAAACCGCCGTAAAATTCTGCCGGTAATGGGTGATTTTCCTGTAGTGCTGAATAAAATTTCAGGCTCCGCCTCTGTTGCTATAGAAGGAAATCTTTTGTGTTATCATTTGTTAGCCTATATTTTGAGAGGAATTATTTGAGGCATAACAAGTTGTAAATAAAAATAATAATGAGGCTCTTTTTAGAGGCCGGCCCCTTTATACTTTTCTAATTTTTCAAGTTTTCGTGACTAAATTATTTATATAACAAAGCTGCTTTTTTTTTACAAGTTGATTTTACTACCAATTATTTTTAGTATTATGAGCTTTTCTTTTTTATTTTTCAAGCACATATTTTTGTAACTTTCTTAATATTACTAGTTATTTATTTTCACATGATA
>NW_021320179.1:0-9478 GCF_001605985.2 Dendrobium catenatum
AAGAGAATTAGATAGAGATATAGCATGGAATAACAATTTCATTAAAAAGAAGAGATTATGTAAGTATATTATATATATCGAGAGGTATATACAGTGAAACCGAAAGAGCACGACCCAGGGCTGGATTAGAGATAAAATTAGTCATGGAGAACTATTAGGGCAAGATAGATAGTATTAATTTAGAGAACGGAGCAGAAAATAGTGGAACTATAAAAGCCCACCGCATAAATAATGCCATAGTGAGAACACAACCTAGCAAAAAGTGATATCAAGACCAACACAACACAACACAGAACACAATTACAACCAGTCCAGTACCTGCCCTAACCAGACAATGTAGGAAGCAAGGCAAAATACTAAACCAACCAATCCAAAGAATAATTGCAACCAAAGCAACACAGTCCAAGGTCCTTGCCAACCCAAATAATAACAAAATAGGAAAATATAACAAAATAAAACAATACGACAACCACCACAAAATGGGGCACAAAAAGCAAAACCAAATAAGGGACCAATATAACCCCAAGCCAGAGACAGATAGTAGATGAGCTTGATAAGAGATAGAAACCACACAGGTAAAACCAACCACTTATAAATCGATAGGGACAAAGAACAAATTGGCTAGAAAGAGATAACAAACCTGTTGCACCTAAGAATATTAATAGAATCGAAGACGCAACAACAAGAAAAAAGAGATACATTCCAGCAGCCATAGGCCCCAAAGCAGTAGGCCCTAGACAGCGACACGCCTCAAAAAGAGCAATTCCAGGAAAACCACACACCTGCTTATACCAAAAAGTAGGGAACACATCGAACAAGTAAAAAAGAAAAGAGAACACCATGCCTAACGCGCTCCAAGGAGCCCAAAAGACAAGATCCCAAAACGAAGAGAATAAACCTCCCCCCCCCCGTGACTCCTAAAATTAAGTAGAGCTAAAAAAAAAAAACCAATAGATATGTACTAACTATCAAGACCAGTAGGATGGATACACAAGAACAAAATCCGAAGAGAGAAAAGAGAAGCCTGCCAGAATACTCTAGATAAACAACCAAAATAAGATGAAGGCCCAAACAAACTCCATGCTACTGGCACCCATGTATGAGTTTAATCAAGAGCTTTATAAAAACAATTCTCCGGTAAAGTATTGTTTAGCATAGCGAATACACATAAATCAGCCTAGTTAGTATTCAGAGGAAATCCCTTCTTAACATGTCCGAGCAGGGATAGTTTTGCGAGATAGGAAAACAATTTCTTGTATAAGATACCTCTAAAAAACCCACACAAATAACCCAAGATTAGCAAGCCAAGTAGAAACAAGCATTACACTTTTTATATGATATGATTAAAAGAGAAAAAATTAAGAAGTATCAGATATTATCTCAAAGTATATTCATCACCAAAGTATAAAAAGAGAGATTGAGTGATTTAGACATATCTTGCGTATACATATAATTAAGAAGTGAGGAAATTAAAAATAATTAGAACTAACCTCAAAAAAATATTAAGTTAAGTAAGAGAATACAAAATACTCTAAAGCATAAAGAATAGCGCAGAGGAAGAGTGTGTGAGCTTGTATGAAGAGACAACTAATCACGTGAGACCATAGGTTCTCGATAAAAAGGGGACATAGAATCTAAAGTGCTCATATAATATACAGCTACACAACGACAATGACATGTTATCGTCTATGTATGAAGCCGGCGACTGTGAAAGATTTGCCAGAGAAGCCATAAATAGGAATTAAAAGCTAGCATTACCTTTGGAATGGCTTGAATACATCTACGTTGGTCAGCTATAATATAAGAAAAAGTAATGGGAAGGAGGGTTCTTACAGGATTGCGGCAGTAAAATAATGAAAATTATACGAAGTTAGAAACACATTATTGTTACCTTGACTTCCCAGTATAAGGGAGCCATAACAACAACCATTAACCCAACAAAACGCATTCCATCATTTTTAAAAGTTTCTGGAAGAGAATTAGTTTAACATAAGAAAAGGTCAAAATGCTTGAATTTTTAACGAATCTTAGATAACCATAAAGATGAATCATATGAAGCACCCATTAAAAAGAAAAATTGCTAGATCCTTTGGGCTAAAACGCAATAAATTACAATATAAATGCACAGAATGGAAATAGACAAATATTGTATTGATGAGCGCGTTTAATCTTACATGAAAACCAAGAATTAAGAGCAAAGATCTGTGGTCACCATAAGAGCTGCATAAAGTAAGTACAAAGCTTGTTACATGGTCATCAAAAATAATATTATGAACCCACCATCTGATTAATATTTGTCATAAAGGGAGCTCTAAGAAGATAAAAAACCTGAAATGGTTCATAAAATTCCCTTCTCCAAATATGTGTTTAACAGCACATTGTCCACCTTGAAGCATAAAAATAAAAGCCGTAACTAATATGATTGAGATTAGATCAGTGAGGAATAGATTCTCAAGCAATATTCTCTTCAATACAAATGATAGCAGTACCTAGCGAATAGACGGAGATTACCTAGCTTATCCATGTGTCATAAGAGAAATATTCTCAATAATTTATAACAATAGGACGAATAGGCATTGGCAATAGGCGATCCTCCCATCAAATGAAATCCAACCATCGAATAGCTAAGAGTGGAAATCACGATTAAGAATAATTATCATTTAGGAAAGTAATTTTCGAGGGCTAAGATTTCATAAATTTGATGAATAATAAAATCAAGGGATAACAATATAGCAAGAAGGTTTAGAATACGATAAGTACACCACATGATGAAGTGATGTGATGAGACACATTAAACATCCTTTCATAAAAGCGGCACTAACGGAAAGAAAGAAAAGTCATTAAGCATTCATCATGAGAACTTGGTTCTATAGACCCAATGCGCAGTACAATTCCTAGCCACAAAGCACACAACCAATAGAGCCCTCTGAAAACAAAGAAAATGTGCCCCAAAGAATGGAAAGGACTGAATGTGAGGCTCCTTATTAACAACCTTGCAAAAGTCCCCATGCCTGAAACGTGAATCAACCTTAAATTTAAAAAGCAACAAGTAAGATAGGGGTGTCCTCACAAGACGAACTGGAGATTAGCACATCATATAAATTAGATGCCACACAAGAGGTCTCATTTACAAAGCGACAGTGAAAAATATATAGCACGGATAAATATGAAAAAATGGAATGAAATATGTAAGTTTTTGCGCCGGTTTGGCCAAGATTTGATACAATCAGATAATTTTCTCTAGTGGCTGTATGAATAGATGGAGATTCATCACAATAAGATGTGAAGTCGCTTTCCCTTGAATGGTAGTTTGGAGGAAGATTTATGGTAGATCAGCCCCTGAAGGTTTTAGTTGTGAAGGGAAAAGAGCACTATGATGTACAGTTTGAAAAAGGCTTTGTTATGGCTTGAAGCAAGCCCCGAGGGCTTGGAATTTGCATTGATTAATGCGATTTTGGAGAAGAGGGTTCAACTAAATGCCCATATGAACATGTGTGTATATGAAGACAGACTCAAATGGCATACAGGTTTGATTAATATGCTTATATGTGAATGTTTGCTTATAACAGGTGATGATGAGAAGAATGATTGCAGATAAAATCAACTATTGTAGAAGATTTTGATATGAGAGATGTTGGTTCAATGTCATTATTTTTGGGTATAGAAGTCATCAGAAAGATGATGAATTGGATATGTAAAAAGAAAGGTATGCTAAAGAGTTGCTTGAGAAGTTTCAGGATGAATTATTGGAATCAGTGTTTCAACAACCAAATACAAACTGGAGTTCATTGTCACCAAGAAGAAGGAGAAGGAAAATGTTGATCAACCATGTACACAAAGTTTTTGAATTTGGGGAGCCTTAGATACTTGACAGTGACGAGACCAGATATTGTGTATAGTGTGGGGCATCTTGACAGATTCATGGAGAATCCAAGGGAGTCTCATTGGCTGTTGCAGCGAAAGAGGATTCTTAGATATATCAGTGGCAACAGTTTGAGTTTGGCCTTCATTATTAGTGCACGTGGAGACATGAAGTTACTTGGATATTGTGACAGTGAATTGGGCAAATGACATGAGAAAGAAGAGCACAAGTGGATATGTGTTATGTTGGTGATACAGCCTTCACTTGGAGCCACGCGATAGCAGAAAGTTGTAGGCATTATCTACATGTGAACAGAGTAATTAGGCGGCGGCGGCAGTGGGCTTGTGAAGCATGTGTGTTGAAATGAATTTTGCTTGAAGGAATTTTTTGGAGAGATTGAAAGCTTACACATTTATGTGTGACAACAGTCGGGATCGCATTGGCCAAAATCCAATACAAACATGGCAGGAGTAAGCACATTGTGTGCGTTACATTTTATCAGAGATGCCAGTTAAAGAAGGGTCCAGATTCGCATGGAGACTGTAGTACAGAGGATCAGGTTGCTGATTTGATTCACTAAAGCTTGCCGACACCGAGGTCGTGAAGCTCCTGAAGATGCTTGGGATGAAGAAAGTTTTGGTTTGGAGGGGGAGATGTTGGATTATTTCAAACCCAGTTAAACGAGGCATAACTCTATAGTTTTTATTTTACTTTATTTTTTTTTTTCGGACAGTTTTCTTTATACCGTTTTTTGCTGTGTTTTAAAGATTTGTAATCTCCGTGAAAGACTGTTTGGGAAGACTTGCTCTTGTTTCGTTTTTTTTTTTTTTGCTCCTGAAGACTCTAGTGAGAAAAAAAAAAGGGTTTTTCTTTTGAGTTTTTTCTTCCATTTTTTCCGTTCCGTTTTTCTCCCATCAACGTACACTGGTATATAAGATTGTACACAAGCTATCTACAGGACAATGACCTATTTTAATTGGAGTCGCGAATGCAAGGCTACATCTTATGTCCTGGACTCTGAGGTAAAAGGCTTCTATTCTGCGATTTAAACTTACATTCTTTCACTTGATTCGGTGAGAAAAGGCAAATATGTCTTTTTTAAATTTCATACCTTCGGGCAATTGAAGTTTAAATTCTCCTATTGTTATTTTAAACTCTCAAATTACTATTTAGGCCCATGATGGTTAAATTTTTTAAAATGACAAAACCATCTTCTTCAATCTGCATCCTATAACTGTCTATCAAAAAACGTGCTTCACTTGCAGATCAAGATGAGTTTACGTATGTCATTCGTAAATTTTTGTTTATGCTATTTCATAATCACTTGTAATAACTTACCAAAATTTGATTTAATAGTTCTTTAAATAGGAATGCTTCCTGCGCGTGCTTGTCGTCAAACAATAAATTGGATACACGGCTTCATTTTGGTATATGCTGTGGCCACTATTTTTTTTCGTTGATTTTTAAAAATAATTTGAATTAGGAAATTATTTTAGAAGAATAGCAAAAAAGTTATTCCAACATGATGCGTGACTAGGCTCCGTTGTGACGGCTTTTTTATTGCTTTCTTAAAACGGAGTTTTAGTACAAAAAATTTTTGTACTAAAAACTCCGTTTAGAAAGCAATAAGAAAAGCCGTCCCAAACAAAGCCTAAAGGCTTCATTTGGGACGGCTTTTTTTTGCCGCTCTTCAAGGCATTTTTTTCAGTACAAAAAAAATTATTTTAGAAGCAGTAGAAAGCTGTCCCAAATTGAAGCCTAAAATTTTCATTTGAGATAACTTCTTCTGCTTTTTTAATACATAGAATATATTTAACTAAAAATTTTTATACCTAAAAAGTCATAAGAAAGCATCACCAATTGAAGCCTATAACAATCTACACAGTGTATACTTTATACAAACATTTTGTTTAGCAAATTGGCTAATCCACAGTCCCTGCCATCAACTCAATTCTTCTCATGAGCTGAGGTTCCTTTGTTGTTGTTTTTTCTTTTTTTTTTTTTTTTTTTTTTTTTTTTTTTTTTTTTTTAATAACTGTATTCATCATGGCTTAATTTAACTTCATTATTTTGTCACCTTTAATTTAACTTTATATGTCCGGTGTAAGGACGTAGGAGGAACGTCCGGTCGAGACAAAATCCCAAACAAAAAAATTGTTTATTTGCCCCTCGGTATTGTTAGTTATATTTGATAATAACGAGGAATACCTGCTCTGTGAAGATCAATTACCGACTAATACCTGAGCAATACGAGTTGGACGAGTTTTCTAGAAAAAATCGTCAACTTTTGTATAAACTGGTATTGCTTGGTATAGTTCGATTAACTCGGTAATTGGGTTTTCTACTGTGGCTATTGCCTGTTCATTGTTTGGTATTGCTTCGTATTTCTCGTTTTTGGCGCGATTTGGCCTCCGACTGGACCGTTTCTCTAGGATCCGTGAACGTCCTGTCGGAGACGTATAATGTTCCTGTAGCGCAGCCATCCCTTCACGTTACATAAATATTACTATTGCCTTTATGAATGCGTTTATCCTTCATTTCCTTAAGTTAAGCTTTTAATAATAAGATTTTAAATCTACTATATAATACCGAATATTTTGAACCATTTTATGAATAACATTGGTCGTATCTTTTTGTTCTTTGAAACAATTTTATCTTTATTGTAATATCATAGTATTTCTATTTTTTGTTTGTATATTTTTTAAAATATTTCAGTCTATTTTACCATTCACATACATATTCAAATTAACTTAAAGGATATTTGATTATTTGGAAAACTTTTTTATTTGTTTTTTTAAGATTTCATTTGGATACAGCTTCTTTTTTGTTTTTTAAAGCACTTTTTTAATAAAAATTTTAATTTTTATATTAAAAATCTGTTTTAAGACGCATTAAAAGGTCCGTCCCCAACGAAACTTAAAGCAAACTTTTTAAGTACAATTATTTTTTTGAACTGAAATTGTGTACTTAAAAAACTTGCTTTAGAAAACAGTAAGAAGTTGTACCAGAAACCTGTCTCCAATATAGCCACTTTAATTTATCCTTTCTAATTTTATCACCAATAATTATATCATCATCTTAATATTCTTTTATAAATGCTCATATATATATATATATATAATATATATATATATATTAATTGCCCAAAGAATAGAATTTCAGATTCTACATTATATAGTGTGGCCTTTATTATGATCTTTAATAAATTTGATTTCAAGCTAATGATATCTATATTCTTGAGGGAATTCTTTATTTAACTAACAAATTTTAATTTAATAGTTTTTGATTGAGCTAATTATAAATCTTTAATCTAACATAAATTTTTATTTTAATAATATTGAATAATATTATAATCTAGCACGATATTAAAACTGAATATTATATATTAAGATATTACATGACATAAAGAAGAAAAAAAATTTATGTAGTCAACCCCACGTTGTAGGATAAAAGCTTGATGATGTTATTATTATTTTTTATTGTTGTTGCAATTATTTCTATGCTCTTTATGTTTTTAATAAAATATCTTAAATAAAAAAAGGTTTTATGATGAAATTTTTATTTGAAATGAAATTGATTCCATAAATTTATTAAATTACTTAAAATTTTTATTCTTCTACGATTATCGTAGCCTTAAAAACCTCTTTTATATTTAAAAACTGATATCAAAATATTTATCTCATCATTTAGTATCATTTTATCTACAAAATTCATTAAAATTTTTTATTATCAAAATAACTGAATTGCCCCTCATAACTATCTAATCTTTTTAACTATTTTGTCTGAACTTGAAACTTTATCATTATGCATATATGCTTAAGAAAATTAAGAATTATTAACTTCTACTAATGACTTTTAATTTGATAACAGTTAGCAGTTAGCACTTCTTACGATTTTACAATTTTGTTTAATCGAGATGCTTTTAGTTCTTTTTTGGATTTCATGAAGATTGGCTTTTGATAAATTAAGGGAATGTCCCCTCTAAATTTTAACTATTTTGATAAATCTAACGTTAAAGATTATACCATACCCAATAAGATGCTTGATTTCATGGAGATTCCCTTCATTATTTTTAACATGTTTAGATTATTATAATGCTAGGATTAAGACTTAGGATTCCTTTGGGACAATTTAAGAAATTTTTTTAGGAAGTCTTAATTTGAGACAGCTTTCTTGTTGCTTCACGTTTCAGACCGCAACCACAATTTCTATTTGATCACTTATTTTTATCTGCTTACAGGAATTTTTTGTATTATGTAGCTGCTTTCTGTGACGGCTTTCAAAAAAGCTACTTTCTCCATAACAACTTTATAAGCACATTTATAAAAAGCTGCAGTCATCTTAACGGCCCTTAGGCTTCATTTTGAACAGCTTTCTTATTGTTTTCTACAGCAATTTTCTAAGACTAAAATTTCTTAAAAATAGCAAAAAAACAATGACTAAAAAGTGTGCCAAACAAAACCTAAACTTAGAAATGTTGGCCTTTAGAGATTCTTCCATAACCATTCAGAAAGAATTCTTGCTCTCCCATAATGTTAGAATAAGATAGCTAGTTTACTGATAACAGTGAGGAGAAGAAGATAATTGAGAAGACAAAGCAGGTAAAGGGAGAAATAGAGAACAAAGGCTTTAGGTTCTTTATTAATATAGTTCTCCCAGATTTTTTCTTCCACAAACTCATCTTACAACATGTATTTACTAATGATTTTCATTTCTTGATACTTAACTAAGGCTTTGTTTGGGGCGGCTTTCTTACTGCTTTTTAAAACAGCTTTTCAGTACAAATGTTTAATTTTTTTTTATGCTAGGAAGCCGTTTTAAGAAGTAGTAAAAAAAACGTCCCAAACGAAACTCAACTCTTTCTACTATATTTAAAGAAACTTCTAAACTTTTACCTTTATATCTGTATAGTGAGACCTTCAATGAGACCTCTAAGCTTCTATCTTTAAATCTTTCCAGCGAGCCCATCAAAGTTTTAGAACAAGTTTATTCTCCTTCATTTCCTCTATTTAAATTTTCTCCTCCATATATCAAAGCTCCATGAATCTTTCTCAGGTGCTGAAAAACTTCAGCTTTGCGTATTTATAAATGTCTGTCATTTGATCATCCATTAACAAGCAACATCGATCCCTCCTCTTCTCGTGATTCTCAGCTTCATATTCCACTCTTCCCCAGAACTGTAAAACACATGATTAAAAGATTAGGAGCAATTATATGGTCTCCTATAGTTATAGTAGAGATTGTGAGGGATGTATTAGAGAGATAATGATGGCGGTTGAATAATGTTAATCAAGCAATGGCTAGTCGATTGTAGTTGGACTATGACAATTAGATCATGATGGTCAAGCAATCAAACAATATCAATTCAATGACAGTTAGTTCATCGACTATGACAACCGGTCGACAATGGTCAAATGGAGACCATTGGGCAATAATGGTCTGAAAACAACAATTACACGACATCAATGGTTAGTTGGGCAAAACTCTCAAGCTCTTCAAATCTATAAGCTCTCTTTAAACTCAAAGTCTCATTGACCTTTATGTGAAGAGTTATAGTCTATTTATAGTGTGAAAATAATATTTTGATAAATTTGATCAAAATTTAAAACATTCCAT
>NW_021320179.1:16055-70578 GCF_001605985.2 Dendrobium catenatum
AAATTTAATATTCCCAAAGATAATTAAATATTTTTCAGAACTATATATACTCTAAATGTATTTTTTTAATCAAAACATATTTGTTGGCTGAAGCTTGAAACTTTTGATTATGTTTGCAGATGATCTCTTGTACTTCCTTATGTAGGCGTTGTATCTCCTGAGTGCGTTGAGCTTCATCGGTACTAAATTGTTCGGTTGGCATCTGTGGAATTAAATTAAGAGGTGTTAAGGGATTGTGACCATATGCTACCTGGAAGGGGGCGTGCCCTGTTGCTTGATTCATCGATCAGTTGAATGCAAATTCAATTTGAGGTAATATTAGGTCCCATTGTCTTAAATTCTTTCTCACAAAACACCGGAGTTGATTGCCTAGACTTATGTTGATGGTTTCGGTCTGCCAATTTATTTGGGGGTTTGAGGTTGAGCTAAATTGGAGCTTGGTACCTAATTTACCCCTCAAGGTCTTCCAAAAGTGGCTTAGGAATTTGACATCGCGATCGAACGTAATGGTCTTCTATATGCAATGTAGGCATACAATCTACTTGAAATACAAATCAGCGACATGAGTGGCATCTAAAGTTTTGTTACATGGCACAAAATGGACCATCTTGGAGAACCTATCGACGACAACCATGATAGAATCCTTGTTTCGTTGGGTCTGGGGCAGGCCTAGCACAAAATCCAAACTGACATCAATCCACGATCCTTCAGGCATGGGTAATGGTGCATACAATCCTTACTTTTGGTCATGAGTCTTAGCTTTTATGAAAACTCAACAGCATTTTATGAACCGATCAACGTCCAGGGCTAGAAGTGGCCAAAAGAAATTTTGTTTAAGGCAAGAGTTTTATCTCTCTTGAAATGGCCGGCGATACCTGCCTCATGGCATTCACTTATAAGGGCGAGCCTTGTAGAACCTTGCGGAATGCAAAGTTTGTTGCCGAAGAAGAGGTGGTAGTGTTGTCTGTGCTAAATTGATATAGATAATCTTGGCATTTGTTCCAAAGATTTTCGAAATCAGGATCTTGGGGATATAATTCCTTGAGTAAATCAAATCCTATAACTTTTACTTATAAAGCTTGGACTAAGGCCGGATGCCGGTTGAGTGCATCAGCCACTTGATTACACTTGCCTGATTTATGTTTTAAAACAAAATGAAAGGCACTCAAATATTTCCACCCAAGCAATATGTCTACCTTTTATTTTTTTGATTGTTAAGGAAAAGTAACGCTTTGTGGTCGAAGAACAAAATGAATTCATGTGGTAATAAGTAATGATCCAAATGGTGCAAAGCTCGAAAAATAGTGTAAAACTCTTTGTCATAGACTGAGTACTTTCTTCGGGCATCACTGAATTTTTTGCTAAAAAAAGCAATGGGATAACCTTTTTGGCTAAGAACTGCACTGATCCCTAAATAGAGACATCACAGTCTAGCTCAAATACCTCATTAAAATCTGGTAGGGCCAGAACAGGGGCCTTGGAAATAGCTTGTTTAAGCTGTCCAAAACTATTTTTTGCAGTTTGAGTTCACTGAAATTTCTCTATTTTGAGGAGTTCGGTGATGGGGTTGCTATCAAGCTAAAATTTTTAATGAACTGCATGTAAAAGGGGGTCAGGCCATGGAATTGGCGAACATTGGTAGCTGACTGGGGCGTCGACCACTACATAATAGCGTCAATCTTGGTTGGGTCTGCTTCAACTCCAGCCAAAGATATGATGAATCCCAAAAAGGCTATCTTGTTAGTCATATAGTGGCACTTCAATGGATTAGCAAATAGCTGTTTGTTCTCGGAGGAGATAAAATACACTTTTCAAATGTATGAGGTGAGCATCGATGGTGGGGCTGTATACTAGAATATCGTCGAAGTAAATAACCACACATTTATTCTTGAGAGGTTGAAAAACTTGATTCATAAGTCGCATAAAAGTGCTGGGGGCGTTGGAGAGGCCAAACGACATCACGGTCCATTTATACAATCCTTCCCGCATTTTGAATGTTGTCTTCCACTTGTCTCCTGGTCGCATATGGATTTGGTGATATCCGCTCCTTAAGTCGATTTTTGAAAATATTGTAGCTCCATGGAGTTGATCGAAGATGTCATCTATTTGAAGAATCGGGAATCTATATTTTATCGTAATTTTATTAATGGATAGACTATCTATACACATGCAAAAAGTTCCATCCTTCTTTGGAACTAGAAGACCATGCACGGGCTGGCACTGGGTCATATAAATCCCTTGGTAATTTGTTCATTAACTTGACGTTGTAACTCTAAATGTTCATCGGTCGGAGTCGGTATGCAGGGCGGTTGGGGAGGACCGACCCGGGGATAAGTTCAATTTGATGTTGAATGTTCCTCAAAGGTGGCAGTCCCACAAGAAAGTCTTGGACCAGGACATCTTCATACAATTGGAGCAGTGGTTGAAGCACTTCAAGAATGATTTGAAGTGATTGGTTTTCTTCTACAACAAGTAGGAGTAAGCCTTGCTGTGCTATTTGTAAATCTTGCCTAAATAGAGTTTTGTTACACAATGTTGAAGTTGCAGTTTCTCCTTCTTTCGTCACCGGAGAAGGTAATAACATGATTTACTAGTTATTATACATGAAAGAGTAAGTATTTGTGGTGTCGTTGTGTATGGTGCCTTTGTCGAATTGCCATGGCCAGCCTAACAAGAGGTGGCAAGCGTCCATGGGCACAAAATCGCATAAGACCTGATCTTTGAAATGACCGATAGAAAAGTCAACAAAACATTATTTTCACACTTGTACCTCCCCATGCTTCTGGATCCAGGAAAGGGAATATGGCTTCAGATGGTCTGTAGTATCCATGTGCAGTTTTTCCACCATGAGCACTGCTACTACATTCTCGCAACTCCCACTATCCACGATAACATTACACACTCAATCTTTTACTGTGCATCTAGTCCGGAAGATGTTATGGCGTAAATAGGAATCTTCTTTATGGATGTTTAAAGCATGCCTTAAGACAAGCAGGTTGCCTTCATCACCCTGCAAGTAGGCAGGTTCAACTGGATTTACTTCATCAGAAAGCACAATGATTGGTTCTTCCACTTATGGTTCTTCAATTAACGTTACTACCTGGCGATTAGGATAGTTAGAGGCTATATGTTCGAATCCCTGGCATTTAAAACACTTGCACGCTGGAAGAGACGTTCGAGGCTGGTTTGTACAAAGTGGTCCCCAGGGAGGATGTTCTTATGATGGCTTACTTGGGCTCGTGACATACTTATTCGTTTTGAAATCTTTTTCTGTTATGGGATCTGTTATCGAGTTCTTGTTGTTGTACTTCTTGGCCAACATTTGTTGCTTTTCCACCTTTAAAGCCAAGCTAATTACATCCTGAAATGTCCAGTATGGTTGTAGTTGTACAATGTTGGAAATTATAGGGTGTAACCCTCCCAAGAAATGCGCCACCGTGTGCTCTTCGGGTTCGGTCACATAGCATTTAATGGATAGTTATTCAAATTCAGCTATATACTCTTCCACAGTCATTTGTTGCTATTGGAGTTGTGTAAATTTCAGAAACAAATCTTGTTTATATTACTCGGGGATATATTTATGTTGCATTTCCCTCTTCATTTTAGGCCAATAAATGATCTTACTTCAACCCTTGCAATTTCTTGTTCTCTTCAGATTTTCCCACCAAAGGGAGGTAGCCTGCTTGAGTTTGATCACCACTAGTTTGACGATGTGATCAGTAGGTATTTCTTTGAATTCAAGAACTCGCTCTACTATTTGTAACCACCCAATGACCTCATATGGATCCATTCATCTGTCAAACTCAGGAAGTTCGATCTTTATTCCACAATCATGAGCTAATCTTCAGTTAATCATTCCAACCGCCCTTCTTTTGGTTTCATCTTCACTAGAGCTTTCCTGGTGAAAGGGTTCAAGTCTTCCTCCTTATTTGGATGAACTGATGGTTTTCTCTGTTCACACCGAGCTAAAAGTTGTTGCAGTGTGTCTATCTAACATTGTAGGTCTTCGATCATGACTTCTTGCACCGATCTTTGGAAGTTCCAATGAGGCGGCATCTTGCCGGCTCTGATACCACTTGACACCGGACGTTCAAGAACAAGTCATGGAGATTGGACATAACCTAGGAACGGGGAAAGAAGACATAATTGTTCTTCACAATTGTTCTTCACGTTGGATGCGAGTAGTTGCTATGTCTGCCGGGACCATGGTGACCAAGAACAAGACACGAACCACCACCACCTGAAAAAATTTAGGATACAGAAAACCGTGCCGAAAACACCACCTGACTCTCGTCAGGGTACAGAAGCATAAACAAAAGGAAATTAATTCCAAAGATAAACCACCTCTTTTATTAACCAACGAAAAAATATATTTATACACAAATAGGGGTATACCAAAGGCTATACTGAATAAAGAAAATAAAGACAAGAAAAGCAACAACTAAAGTTGAATAATTGGTCCAAGTGAAGTGTGCATATAGATCCGACATCAATATCCTCTGTTATCTTCTTCTTCGCTACTTGTTTAACATATGTAGAAGTTTCTTCATGGTATCAGAGCTGTGAGCTTCACTATATGTCCTTCCTCAATGGCCGATCAAGCTTCCTCCTCAGCTTTCCCTCCAGCTTTTTCATTATTCGCATCGATGGCGGAATTCACCGTCCCAACTCCTCTAAAGTTCCTGATGTCCAATCTCAAGCTCATATTTAACTTACAACTCTATAATGAAAACTATGCCAATTGGAGCTTGTAGATATACAAACTCTTTGCAACCAATGGGTTTAAAGGATACCTTATCGGACATCAGGCTAGTCCAATTGAACATCCCACCCACCCCTACCAAAATCTAGTTCCTGCCCTGCTCTCCCTGATTTCCCCCTATGTTTTGCGTTACATTTCTAGATCTTCACTGCTCATGAAATTTGTCTCAAATTAGCAAATCATCTTCATCCGACTAACAGATCAAGGGTGATCTAATTGAAGAACGAACTTCACAACATACAGATGAGGGACAATACAATTAACTAATACCTTGCCAAAATCAAAACTTTGGTTGACAATATTGCAGCCATCAGCTCACATGTTAATTCTGAGGACATAATTCTGTATATCTTGAATGGCCTTCCTTCACCTACAACTCCTTCAAAACCTCTATTCTCACCTCTCTGCAACCCATCAGTCTAGATGTCATGTACTTACTTCTAAGCACTGAAGAAATCAACATTCATAATGAGTCTTATAAGGAAACTATTCCTTCACAAGTCCACCTTGCTCTCTACTTCGGCCGCACAAGACACTTTAGAGGCAAGATCAACTCCTTCAATTGTGGTCGAGGATCCTCTCGTCTTCCATTTAAGAATGCCCATCCTCCACCCATTAGAACCAACACCAGCCCAACCTATTAGGTATGCGACAAGATAGGTCACATTGTCCTTACATGTTGGTATCACTGCAACCTCCAATACTCTGCTTCCCCCCCTCAGGACCATCATGAGCACTGCTTTCTCAACCTCAAACCATCTCCACTATAGAATGGGTACCGTCTCGGAAGCTTCATCTCATCACACTTCCTTTCCACACTACCTCTAGAAGCCCACACCATACTTCGGTCTTGACTCTGTTTCCATAACAAACGACAACTCACTACCCATTCAACACCAAAGCCAAGATATCCTACCACTACTGAACACAAATCATAAGCTTCTCCTTCACAATCTTCTCCATGTACCCTCTTTCTCTCACAACTTACTATCCACTCAAAAACCAACTTTTAATAATAACGGCTCCATCTCCTTAGATGCTCATGGGTTCATAATTCAGGATCTAGTAAACAATCAAATCCTTCTTTGTTGTCCAACCCATGATGTTCTATGTTCGATCTCCACCACCAACAACATCTCAACCACTATGCTTCACTCCTATCCTGTCTCAACTTTATTGTGGCATGACTACCTCTATCATCATCATCATCAAATTATGTAATTCATAGCCAAACTTATCCTAGCTATATATATATCTCCTCTAGTTCTTTCAATACAAGTCACGTAATATGGCCAAAATCCATAAATTATCTTTCAATTTGAATACAACCAATATTACAACTCCTTTTACTCTAATTCACTCTAACGTTTGGGACCCCTACCCGGTTCTTTCAATTAATGGCTACAACTATTATGTCACCATCATTGATACATGTTCTTGTCTATGTTGGCTTTATTTAATGAATTCTAAAGATCAAACTCTTTCATAGTTTATACAATTCACTCAAATGATTAACAATACATTTAACACTCAAATCAAAACTCTTCACTCATACGGTGTTGGCGAATTCACTAGTCATAACTTTCAAAAATTCCTTCCCGACAAAGAAATCACCCACGAATTAAGCTGCCCATACACTCCAAAGCAAAATGGTCTAGCTGAATGTAAACATCACCACTTATTTGAAACCACCATAACACTCCATAAAGCTCACCTACCCCTGCATTTCTGGACTGAAGCATTACTCACCTCCAACTACCTAATCAACCGCCTACCTACCAAAGTTTGCAACTCACAAATCCCCTTCAAACACATTCATGGTTATCTATTAACATTTGATCACCTGAAGATATTCGATTGTCTCTACTTCCCTTGGCTTTGACCTTTAACCTCTCAAAAACTTTAACCACGCTCCCATGAATTCATATTTTCAGTTACTCTTCTTCACATAAGGGATATTGTTGTTACAATATTGAAACAAAAATAATACACATATGAAGGCATGTCATATTCCATGAACAAACCTTCTCATACCATCCCCAAGCTCCACACAGCAACCTCCTTAACCGTTTATCACTCCATCTCCCCTAATTCTAATTCTCATGTCCACTATACCTTCTCCCTCCACATTGTTACACGACACTACCCAACACATCGTCTCACCTCCCACAAACTCCAACTCCTCCCAAACTGAATCAACTTCTACCCAATCCCATCCACATATAACTACCTCAAACTCAACCTCTTCTTTACCTATTTCTTCGCAACACCTTCCCATCCACCAATTAAAACTTTATTTAAAACTAGACATCTTGAACTAAAAACCATCTTTGAGCTATTGAACACCACTCAGTCCACTCTCACACCCTCAACCTACAACCAAGCTGTCAAGTTATAACCATGGTGCACAACCATGTCCAATGTATTTCTTGCTCTCCAGAAATAGGGCACTTGGTCTCTTACTCCAGCACCTCCGAACACTCCTATTCTTAGATGCCTATGGACATACAAAACTAAGCTAAATCTTGAATCTCAAATTGAGAACTACAAAGCTCTCCTAGTAGCTCAAAGCTTCACCGAAGAGTATGACATCAACTATAAGGAGACCTTTAGCCCCGTTGCCAAGATGCCTACAATCTGCATTTTACTCATCATAAAAAACCAATGTAAATGTCCTGTTCTACAATTTGACATTTCCAACGCTTTCTTACATGGTGATCTACCTGATGATGCTTACATGAAGCAACCACAAGGCTTTACTGATACCAAATTTCCACACCATGTTTGCAAGCAACACAAATATTTAGATGGAATCAAATAAGCTCTATGATAATGGCTCAACAAATTCATTTCCTCTCTCATTGAGTTCGATTTTAAGTTTAGTAAGTCTGATTACTCCCTACTCATGTATATACATGATGATATTCATTTGTATCTACTCATCTATGTAGAGGATCTGCTGCCTACCAGCAATAACCACAACATCATTCAACAATTTCTCCTCAAACTATAATTTGCATTCTCACTCAAATAACTTGGCTCGATGTCTATGTTTATGGGCATTCAAATTCAACACAGCGCAACATAATTTTTCCTATATTAGTTACACTATAGTCACGAGCTACTACATGCCTTCAGCTTCTCCTCTTGCAAACCAGCGCCTACTTCAATGGCCCTTAAACCATCTCTCTGCCAACTTGCTGATCAGCCATTCACCAATCCCTCTATATATTGAAAGCTCACCGGCTCATTCCAGTATCTCACAATCACTAGATCGGACATTGCATTTGCAATAAATGATATTTATCAGAACATACATAGCCCCACCGACCAACACTATAATTCCCTCAAACACCACCTTAGATACATTGAAGGCACACAACATTTCATCCTTTCTTTCACTCACAGTGATCTTTAGCTTCAAACATTTGTTGATGCGGACCGGGCTACCAACAGATCTGATCACAAATCAATCATCGGTTTATGTTCCTACCTTAGAATCAATTTAGTATAATGGAAAGTTAAAAAGCAAGTTGCAATTTCCAAATCCTCTATCCAAGTACAATACCATGCTCTATCCTCCACTATTTTCGACGTTATATGGCTTCACCAACAACTAGCTAAATTTTAGGAAGAACAAACCATACCAACACAAATATATTATAACAACACCTTAGTAGTGACACTTGACAAAAACCCCATCTCTCATGCTCTAACCAAACACATAAAAATTGACTACTACTTCATTAGAGAGCATAAGAAAAATAAAGTAGTTGTCATTCACACATCAACTCATTAGACCAACCAACTGACATTTTGACAAAACCACAACCTCCAACTCAATTTCATCAGTTCAAGAACAAATTAACTATCCAATCTTTGGACGCTCAATTTGCGGGGGGCTGTTAGCACATATGAAATAAAAATTTGCAAGCACTCACTCAGCTAGTGTGGACCACTTGCTCCAGTCGCCACTCCTCGTTTCATTCTCTGCCATCTCAGACTACCACCAACAATTTGCATATATTCCTTCTTCTTCTAACATGTTACATCTATATATATACAAGACTTATGTAAAAGACTGTTAAGTGATATACGAAATAGTACATTAAATCAATATCCTATGTTATTTTATTCTTCACTGCTTGTCTAACCCGTGCAGAAGTTTCTTCATATACATCCATCTTAGGGCCTGCTTGGGACAGTTGCAATCTTTTATAAAGTTAGTTATAAAATTGCCGCGGAGAAAACAACTTTGCTACAATATCAAATTTTCAATACAAAATTTCTAAAAATAGTAAGAAAGAGTAGTCAAATAATTAAAATTATAGTTACTGTATGAATAGCAAAACAACCAAAATGCTATCCCAATAGACCCTTAATCATGTTTAATCTCCTATATAACAAAAAAATAATAAATTGCTATATATGATAAGTAATGCGACAAAACTAAGTTGGCCTTACAAATTGTATAGGCTAACTTTATTACAATTTGAAAGCTTTTAAATCTTATATGTATCGTATTATTTATCATTTATACACCTACTTCATATTTACTTATGTAATTGCCTTCTACATTGATTAAGAACATTAATGGCTAATAAGGCCCTGTTCAACCACCACCATTTGTTTTCTTGGAATTTTAAATCTTTTTTTGCTCAAATTCAATTTGAAGCACATAAAATGGATACAACCTAAATTAAATCATATAAGCTTCAAAATTTTTATGATAAAAATTCAAAGTTGGGCTAACATGTTAATAACAAAAGTTATTACAAGTCCTTAAGAGGTTCAATAGTCTATAAAATCTCAAAGAGCTATAATCAATAATAACAACAATAATAGTAAGCCTTTATCTCACTATTGTTGATTTGAATTATGTACATCCTTATAGATAAGATAGTTAAATGTAGACTATACACTTGAGGCCTATGAAGAACCTATTGATTCATTTTGTTTTAAAACCTTGGTATAAATGAACAACCCATATAAAGTTCATAATGAAATCAATTTGTGTTTAATTTTTATTTTCTTATATTTGGTACAAACCAAAAGTAAATCTATTGTTGATTTGAATTATGTACATCCCTATTGATAAGATAGTTAAATGCAGACTATACACTTGAGGCCTATGAAGAGCCTAATGATTCATTTAGTTTTAAAACCTTGGCTTAAATGAATAACCCATATAAAGTTTATAATGAAATCAATTTGTGATTAATTTTTATTTTCTTATAATTGGGACAAAAATTAAGTGTTTTGAAGTCGATTGACTTAGTTTAAGTTTTAATCCAATCTTAATAATTTTAAAACAAATTAGAAAAGAACATATAATTTTAAGTGGGCTATTTTCTATAAAAAAACAATTTCCTTTTATAAATAATGAATTTATAGACAAATTATTGTCTAGCTACATTTTGTAATATACTATATAAATAGAAAATAGAGTAAGGATTTTTGGCTCTACTTCTATGTGGGTTTTTGGGAGCTTTGCTGTCTTTTGTGGTCTTTGAGTTTGTTGTGTTATTCTCTCTGGATTGGGTTGATTTTCTAGTCTGGGTTGGTCGGTTGGTGTCATCTATGTTGTTGGTTTTTGGGCTTGTCAAAACTTTCCACTTTTGTCTTCTTTTGCAGGTTTTTGGTTGCTCTCATATGGGTTTAGTTTGCCCCTGCCGACTGCTGTTCTCTATTTTGGGTGATTGTGCTTCTTATTTTCCTTCTATTCAGATTGTAGAGTGCAAGTGTTCTTTGCTTTTGTCCCAGTTATTTCTTCTACCCTTGGGTTTTATTTGATCTTCCTGCCGATGGATGCATTGTTGTTGTTAATTGGTTTCTATTGTGATTCTTGATTATTTTAGCTATTGGCTTTATATTTGCTGTCTCGCTGTTTTTTTGGTGATGGTTTCTTGCCTCCCATATAATTTTCATAGGTTTCGCACTTTGTAATTTGTTGAGATCCTTGACTCCTAGGATTTAATTTTCTTTTTGATTGTAGCTCTTATGAACAGTAGCAAGCTTTTGGTGTCTTTTAAGGATTTGTAATTTTTGCTTATATTAACATGTAAGTCCGGTGGTGAATTTTACCAAAAAAAAAAAAAACTAGCAAGCGCTTCTATTAAAAAACTAATTTTAAAATTTTCCCTTTAGGACATGACCACACGCACCTGTATGCAAGATATCTCTATGTTTTTTTCCCCTCTTAAGTAGCATTCTCTTATAGAGACTCATCCTTAAGTTCAGTCAAATCATGGTGCTTAAAATATTATGATTGACTCAGAGATATATAGTCAACATCATATTAATTCCAACTTATAGGATGCCTAATGCAAATAGACCAGATTGGACAATTTATTGTGATGATAGTTTTTCATTCAAGGTTGTTCGCCTCTTTATCAATTTTACTCTCTCGGTTTGCAGTATTTTGTTGTTGAAACTCTTGATCCTTTTTCTCTTTCATTATGCTTTGTTTTTTTTCCTATGGAGCTCAAGCCCCCCTATTTTTTCTAATATTAATTATGAAAATATTTTTCTCTAATAAAAAAAAAACTATAGCAAATTTAGTAAACTATAATTTTAATTATGTTAAAAATCATAAATAATGTTAAAATCACAGAAAAAATTTACTTAAATCATTTAAAAGAACATTTGGTTAAAGTAACTAGAGAAGAAATGTAGAGGAACAAGAAGCTATAGACTACTTAAGAGAAGTCAAAATTCATCCTCGGCTGATAGTAAAACCGAAGGGAAAGAGAAGAAATTTGTGACAATGTTACAATGACATAATACCATAAAAAATTATGGTGGCATTTATAAATTGTCAACAGAAATATTTGCGACCCCATTTGCAATAGATTTCTAATCCATCACAAATAATTTTCAGATAATTTCTTTCATGTCTCTTGCTGTAGCGAGTATCTGAATTAATTTGACGCTACTCCACTACATATTTGTTTAAGATTTTTTCTAAGTATTATCTTAACAAATAAGATTAAAAACTAACATTCATGAAAGTTAAAATTCAAGTAATGACATAGAAAAATAATAAAATATCTTGACTTCGCAACTCAAAAGTATTGCTCATGCAACCAAAATCTTTGGCCAATATTTTTTAAATTATTTACTTTGCAATGCTGCTTGTTGGCTCCAATTAAAGCTTTGCTTCTTCGTGCATGCATGCAAATTACTGTATGTGATATTGTCGAAGATTCACGTTCTCTTCGGGCTTCACCGACATTAAAAAGCATGCAAAACCAAGGAATTGAAAGCCAGTGTTTGAAAACATGCAGTAATTCAATTAATGCTGCCCTTTTAAACAAATACATGACTCTGCAACTCATTCAGATAAGATATTCTTCTACATAATTGTCCTTTAATATTTATGTGTACATGCTAACACATTTGAGGAGTGCAATAGTATTTTAATTTTAATCTTTAATGGAGCAAAGACTTTTACTTGATTAGAATATGTCATAAGCTAATAAATTTTAAATTGCTGATATAAATAGAGTCGGCAGAATCAGTATTAGACACTAAATCCAATTATATATGGGATGGCAATGACCTGATACTGTGAATTAATCAGCCATAATTGAAGGGTTTACAAATATGAAATTTGTGCGGTGATTTGAATCTGTCCACCTACATTTCTACAAAATCAATGCACTAAGCTTTAAAAATAGTTGAATTGATTCGTTGCCACTGGTCTCATTAACTGTCGTAATATATATTTTGAATGTTTACTTAAATGATATTATTTTTACAAATACTTATAAAAAAAATGAAAATCAGTAAATGTCTTCTCAACCAAACAATTGGGAGAAAGTCTGTTTCAATTTAGTTCCTTCACCAATTTGATTTTCATTTATATTTCTTTTTCATTTTAAAAAAAGATGGAAAAGAATAGTCGGTGTGTGTCTGTTATTCTCTATACACTAAAGGTTGGCCACATAAAAACCACCATTATTGCATGACTTCCATTTCCCTATGCCCTTCATTGTTGTTGTCACAAGTCATTGGCTATGCACAACCGTCACATCTAATCTTCCTTTACACAGCCACACGCATCATCTACTTAACCTTAAAACCAAGACCTACCAACCAAACACCCTCTTGCATATGCAGTCTGCTTGCGCCTCCTCACCCCCAACAAGTATTAGTTTATTAATGGCTTAAGCCATTAGTGCCAATCCCTTTTCTTCATACTGGATCAAATGCTTAATTCGAGTGCAACCAATACATTTTATTTACTTGATAATCATCTATAATAAGTGATTATGCCCTAAATGTACTTATTTTTCAAACATTCTTTGGTTGAGCTCTTGATTTTACATTTAATATTAAATCATTTTCAAAAGCATTAAATATATCTATTTATCATTCAATCTACTAATGTTTCATCCATAATATTTTTTTTTTAAACCCATTTATGAGATTACGTATTAATTCATCAGAAAGGATTACAAGTCCTTAAAAAGGGACTATAGCTCACTAATGCTACAAGAGATAAAACAAAGAGAAATATAAACCTAATGAGTTTAGTCCCAATTTATTGTACAATCTAAGAAAGTAGAAAAAAGGATGATCATAGCAAAACCCAAAAGATAAGCAGGAAAAACTGCCAAAAGAATAAAAAAATATTCAATATGCACAAAGGTAATGAACCCTACAAAAAACTAGCTAGAAGAAGTCTTCATGAAGTCCCAGATTCACAGCCAATAAATATCTCAATCCAAAACATTAAATCCACCATCATCATCCAACATATATCCTCATCAAGAGCAAAACCTCCATAAATATACGAACAAAGAAGCCCTAGAAAAGAAGATATACAAATAAGAAAAAATACTCTCCAACAAGAGACATCAGTCTAAAATGAAATCACAATAAATGGAACTAAAACACCAAACTCAGATTAGCCACCCACACAAAAATAACTAGACAAGCCACCCACCAAAATAGCAAGAGAAGTCACCCACACCAAAAAACCAGCCCCCCACATAAAAAAATCAAGAACTAGCAACACCAAATATCACCTAACACAACAAACAAACACACAAGCGCAAAAGGATGTGCTAGAAAACCACCCAGCTTGCAAAGCTGGATAAAGGCCATAACAACCAAACAACCTAGGGCTCCAAAAAAAAAAAAAAAAAAAAAAAAAAAAAACAGAATCACAAACTCCCACCCAACAATCATTAGAATCACCATAAACCATCATCAGGACAACATCTCCAAAAAGCACCCCGAAGTAGAACACCTGAAAAGGCCAAGTCAAAATGAACCATCCAACCAACAAAATAACCAGATAAGAAGATAATATTAGAATAAGTTATTAGAAGAAGCAGTAGATCTTATGAATCTACCTCCAACATAATTGATATTAAGAACTTTCTTTTTATTTTTTTATTATATTTTTCTTACTAGTAACCAGGGTGAAAGAATCTTTAGACACTTACACTGCATTCAGGTCATCCTCCATCGGAGAGGAGACATAATTATAAATGAATAAAAAAAAAAGCTCATTCTTCCCAAATAGATCTTTATTGACCAGAGGGGCTCAATAAGTTAGAATTGATCAATAATAAACAAATTAGATTTAGGATAGAAGAATTAAAACCAATTAGAGAAGAAGAGATATACTCATGGTGGGGGTTATACTGTAATGGATTAGAGGAGATAACATTATCATCCACATGTTCTCAAACAATATTTTCATTGTTGTTTTCCCTAATGCTAGCATCTAAGGCAGCAGGAAAAACAACAATCAGATCCAGACCATCATAATTATCCTTAATACATTTGAGCAAGAAAGATCCTTCAAATCATTAGAAGGTTGATGGTCAAAAGGAGGCTCATATGGAATAGAGATAATAGGCGACATGCTGTCACAATCAGGGGGAATAGTAGTTTGAGGAGGAACAATAGCTAGGTTTATATTATATTTAGGATCATTACCAACTAAATTCCACATAAGATATACATCCAAGGAAAAAACCACAAAGGAGGGAGCATCTGTAACCAAGGTAAAGTTAATGTCACACATAGTTCCATTAGTTTCCACATTAGAATAATTAAGTTATAAGATGGTCGGGATCAACATCTTTCTTAGGGACAATATTTTTCTCAAGGGGCCGGGGACGAATGTGATGGAACTAAAATGTTACAGACTGAGCTAAGAAAATATTCTTCATAGTTTCAGGGTTAACTAATGATTTTTTCTTAAATTAAAAATCACCCATTTTTATTTCAATACAATCCGATGACAATCCACATGAACTAGGGAAAAAAAATTTCAAAAGATACCCCAAAAAAATAAAATAAAATCAAACTGTGATATGTGTTTAAAGATTTCAAGGAAGGGAAGAAATATCAGAAGTCGAAACTGCATAATCCGCCATTTATACATTCAAAGAGAGGAACCACCCAAGAAAAAAAAGAAAAAAAAACAAAAAAATAGATTGAATAAATCTACGAGATGGCTTGGAGGATTTAAGGGAGGTAAGAGAGAAAACAACGAAGATGAATGTCATGAATTTGTACGTCTGTTAAGATAAGGTACAAACGACTTCAGGGGCGAAACATAGGGGAAGAGGAGGGTTTTGAGCTTGGGAAGAAAGAGGATTTTAAAGTGGCATAAGAGCAAATAGGGTTAGGGCAAGTGAGAGTGAGAGCTGATAAGCAAGTCTTTTTTTGTGTGTTGTGGTGCAACATAAGTTTGTGTGATTGCTCAGATAAAAATAATTTAATTGATAATAATTATTAATCAAATAACTATTATTAGTAATTAAATGATATGTAATATTATTATTGAGAATTAATCGATTAATATCAATCAATATATAATAATAATTTATTTATTAAATATGTATAATAATTATTATTTAAATATATATAATAATAATAATTATTATTAATTGATCTTTATGTCAATTATAAAACATTAAACGAGTTCTTTAACGAGCTTGCTCATAAGGTTCATATTGAGTCTGCTTAGAAGCTTGTTATCGAGCATGTTCACAAGCTTTAAATGATCTTGTTCAAAAACCATAATTGAGCCATACACATGGCTAT
Organism: Dendrobium catenatum; assembly: GCF_001605985.2. Taxonomy (NCBI): domain Eukaryota; kingdom Viridiplantae; phylum Streptophyta; class Magnoliopsida; order Asparagales; family Orchidaceae; genus Dendrobium; species Dendrobium catenatum. The sequence goes on from NW_021320179.1 coordinate 31,888, forward strand.
TTAATATTGTTTATTAACACATCGAGTATTTACCAAAAGTGTTCAAGCTTGTTCAACTCACTAATTAAAAAATCACAAACGAGCTCTTATCGAGTTGAGCCTTGAGTAGCTCATCGAACACTTAAGCTTGCTTGCAGCCATAATCCTAAACTATTCAACATATCTATACCAACTTGGCCTCTCTTCTTATCAGTCACTCCATTCCCTAGTCCTTGATGTTTCTTATCAATTTATTGTAACTTACAATGGTCTTTTTTATCTCCTAAACTCTGGTAACCATCAACTTTGCATATCTTTTATGAACACTTACCTATCAACTATTCCCATAATATATTTGGGGATGCATTAATTGACTTTCCTTTACCAACATTGTTTCCTTGATGAGTAGCCCTTCCTTAGTTACAATCACCTAAGGTGATCAAGGAGGGTAAAAAACCCCCTTAAATGGCAACAACACTTTTTGGAATAATGTAAAGAATCTAGTTAATCTCATTTTAGTGCATGTTTAGGAAGTTAGAAAGACCTGGATGATATGTACTATTCCAAACACATAAACCAAACATGACACTAACACATCCACACACTTTAATAATAAAGGAAAAACATGTATGCATACATATTTGATGAATTTTACTATGTATTTCATCAACCTTGAATAGCTTTGGTTGCATATAATCAGATTATTTCATTCAGTTCTTTTTATAGGAAGTTTCTTATACATTAGAGATTATAAATCCTACATCTTACATAACTATCTCTTTGAATTTAACTATATATCTAAGAAATATGATTTTATATTTCTTAGTTTAAAATCTAAAACTAACTTTGAATGATGTAGTTCATAGTTATTGATAGAGTTTCTCATGATTGGGCTAGGTCAACCAACCTCTTAGCTAAATGATTTCAAATTTGATGGTCTGAGCAAGATGGACCAAAATTTTTTATGATGTTTATTTCTATATTTTCTCAAAATTTTTAATCATCAACTATTCTACTTTTTTAGCTTATTATATTTGTTTATTGAGGATTTGATGATTCAATGACTTTTACTATATAAACATTCTATCTAAGAAGATAATCATCTAGCTTGGTTATATTGATTTACCCCTCTAAATCATATATTTATTTATCCTTCGGCATATATTACACTATTAGGTCAATAATCTATGAATCTTATTTGTTTTGATAATTATTTAAAATAAATTAAGATAATAACATGCTTAAATTATCTTAAGTTGCTTTTAGAGGTGTCATTGAGCATAATTAACGTTGTAGATTCTATTACCTTTTGGAGAGAGGGTAATCCAAGTTCACTTGATTTGACTTAACTTGACTTTGATGATATGACTCTCGTAAGTATTTTATTTCCATCTAGATTTGTTTAATGCAACATTGGATCTCATTAGAATTGCTTTAGTAATTTAAATTAAATTAACATAGATAAAATTATCAGTTAAGGTTCTATTATTTTTTTTCAATGATTCAATTTTCTTGGAGCATCCTAAGAGTTAAGAAGTTGTATTTTATTTCTCATTATTTATAAATTTTTTAAAGTTTTTCACTTTTAAACTCCTTGTCACAATCAATTGAGATTAGGTATTTTATACTCCTTCGAAACAATATTTTGAATTTTTGAATTAAATGATTCACTTTTGAATGCCCAAAATTATATCTATATAAATATTGTACAAGATTTCCTATATAAACTGATTGTCAAAATTGCTCCATATAAAATCATATATATAATTTCTAATAACATAGAAGCCACTATTTATATGAATTTGAAGAGTTTCCTAAATGGTAAAATGGGATATGCATAACTGGTAAGCAAATTATAAGGCCACACTCCTTGCAACAAAAGATGATTAATGTGATGGTAGCCATTATATTCATTATGCTGTTTTGACCATGAGATAAAACATCAATCTTTGGTTTGGGAGCTTAAATTTAATTTTTACTTTAATCTACACCATATAATATATTTTACAATGAATGTAAGACTTGAATTGCTATCCAAATCTCCTTCCCAAGCTAGTGTAATCATGCTAAATGGTTATGTTTAGAAGATATAGCTCCATTGACATGTCATGAAATTGAGTGATTGTAATGTCCAAATGAACCATATAATTAGCTTTATAACATTAGAATCAAAATGAGATCATAATTTGAAATGTATGAATTTATAAATCAATTAATTAAGAGGGTTATGTTTATAGAAAATGTACCTACCCAAAGATATATCCATTCAAAAAATGTGTCTTCGTTGGAATGAAATTAGGGAGTTATCAAACAAGCTCTAAGGTTAGATAGATTATTTTATCAATGAAATTACCAAATCATCGTCATCGAAAATGGTTGAGGAAAGGGGTTGGAGGCAACATGGAGCTCATGTGAAGCTACATAAAGGCTCATCAATGTTTAATGAGTACTCAAAAACATTGAGGTCCTCTCTAGAAGCACTCGCACATTTATTCCCAATGCACTTTATCTCTTATTTTGGATTACTTGGAGGAAAAATACAACAAATTTTGGACAAGGAAATGCTTTGGTAAATCAATGGGGCATCACCAAGTTATTAAAAGGTTTAAACAAGGTTGCTCCACATATTGCATAATGAGAGCCACTAGGGTTTCTCCACCATTAATAGAGAAGTAAATGGCAAGAGTGCTATGCCAAAGAAATTTAAAATTTTTGATGGAATTAGAAGAGAATTCTAATGGCTAGCTATGAGGAGGTCTAATTGTAAATCAATTGCAAGAGATTATATTTTAAGAAAAGCATTAGCAAGTTTAATATGTATACATGACTAGTGTATTTATCCAAAGGCACATGAAGCTAAAACCTGAAAGGCAACAATAGCAAGTAGATGCTTGAAGAAAAAATAATTTAGGAAGCCCGTCTAATGAAGAAAGTAAAGGCACAAAGAAGATCATAATAAGGAGACTATGACACTAAAAGAAGAGGAGGAAGATTAGCACAAACCCAAAGCCTAAAAGAAAAAAAAAAACATTAGCCATAAGCAAAGAGATATTAGAATTCCTACTAGTTATAGCTAGATAATAGTTCAAAGAAACTCAGGAAAATAATAATAATAAAGAAGCCGACACCCGACCAGAGCACCACAACATCAAGCAAATTATACTATAAAAGCCAAACTAGCCATAGAGGAAAAAGACCAAAGTGGCATTAGTCGAACAGAAAGATAGTGGCATAGAAGGAAAAATAAGGGCTCAGAAGATGCAGTATAAGATAAAACCAATCTTTGAAAAATTTCCAATGTTACCAAAACAGCCCCATAAGAAATTCACAAATGATGTCGATATAGAACTAAGGATCAATCTTCACACTTCAACCATTCAGAAAATCATACCCGAGAAGGCCATAGGTCACCAGATAAAATCAAGGGGCAAACAACCAGATAATAATCCACCAGTAAGCATACATCCAACCGACTCCACCAAATCTATCACATTAAGCAACCACCAATAAACCATAAAACCAATAAGAAAAGGACAATAGGACTGGCAGCAACAAGGGAAATCCTCCAAACATTAAAGAAGAAAATGTAATCATAGCCCACGAATTTCTTCCCAAGAAAAAATAAAGAGAATTAAATAAGCAATCTGATATCAACTAAAAAAAGATAAAATATGACAACAAATTGAGCATATATAATTGTTCAAGAGAAATACCATCACCCACAAAAGATATATTCACAAGAGGAACATATGACATAAAGTAAATGCATTATAAAATACCTCTAAACAACCCAACACCTAAATACAAGAAAATCGAGCAACAGAAGACCCTAAGAACCAAAACAAACCCCCAACATAGTAGAACAACACAACAACGCTACACTATGAAGATAAAATCAATGCCCAGAAAGAAGCCCCCACTGACTGAAATAACCAGCACCAAACTTTAAATTGGGTCTAGGTGGGATTGCGGGTTCACTCTACATTTGTTGAGTCTCAATTTGGTTAGGACATTTTAGCTTAAACTAGAGTCAAGAAACATTTGATTAGTCAACCATGACTTTCTAAGGGTTCAATAAGTAGAATTGTGCAACTGAATATCTATTTAGTTCATATACTAGCTTAACTAAGGACATACTTATTTTAGGCTTTGGTCATGAATATTATTACGTAGGAAAGTTCTATAACTCAGTGTTTCAAGCAATGTTTTTAAAATCAGATCGGACCGGCCGGTTCAACCAGTTGAACCGCGAACCGGCCGGCCGACCGATTACGGGCAGGTTAATAACCGGACCAGCAGAGAATCGGGATTGAACCGGTCAAACCGGGTAACCGGTCCCGTTTTAAAAAACTGACCGATTCAAATCCTGAGCTTTTTGAGCCATCCGATTTAATCCAATGGCTTAAAAAAAAGAGATCTTATAACAAAACAAATAAAACCCTATTCCCTTTGGTATTCCTTATTTCGGTATTTCGCTCCAATCGCGCGGCTCTTCTCGGACTGGACGACGGAAGAGGGACGGAAGCTGTTGTTTTGCCTGAGTGATGAAGGTGATCGAACACATTGAACTCTCCCTTCTCTTGGTGAAGTTCTCCACTCCTACCCATTGTGAGTTTTTTAATTTTTATGCAGTTCTCCTGTTCTCCCGTTCTCTGCTGTTGTTCTCCCGTTAATTTCCATATTTCTTTTATGATGTTGTTAATTCCTATTGCTAATTGTCAATGCATTTGAGGACTGTTTGGAAATCACGGCTCTTCTCTTTATATGTGATCAAAATATATAAAGAGGATAGTGGATACCAAAACATTAACTGAGATGATCAATATATATATATTTTTATCCCATCTCCTCTTTATAATTCCTATTGCTAATTGTCAATGCATTTGACTGCAAGATTTAGAATAGTGTTGGCTTAAATCGGGCCAAAAAAAACTTGAGGACTTTAAATTAAACTGTTTATTTTATCTCAAAATATATAAAGAGGACTTTAAAAAAATCTTGGTGTCGTCGGGTTCGTATTTCCGAGACGCTCAGTTTGACTGTAAGCTCGCTGAAATTGGAGTTCGGGTGCTCCCAAAATTAATTTTTTGAAGTTTCCAACTAGCTTTTGCCTCGAGATTCGTGCCCGATAAAACTATTTTTTTGATGATGTATCACTTATCAATATTAATAGAGATATATGCCATTAATATAAAAAAAGTTACAGTGATTTATTGCTAAAACTTGTAATAAAATAAATTATATATCGTACGTGTAGGCAACCGATCCGACTACCAAAGTTTTGTGATACTCGAAGCCGAACAGCGAGCACGTGATAACAGCTAAGATGTGATGGGTTTGCGGGCTTTCTCATCCAGTACTTCCTCGGAATTTCGAGTCAGAGGGGTTAATCAACCATTAGTAGCGTTATCGTCTTCATCCCCATAAAAAATAATTCTTTTTTATCCATCCATCTACCTTTTGCATTCAATATAATTAATAAACGGTTTCAGAGGATTAGTATATTTTTGGGCAGTTAATTGCATGGCTTAATTATTTTGGGTTTTGTATTTCTATGCCAGTACTCCTCGAGTTAATGGTCTCTCTAGGTGTTATTTGCCTCTATTTAAGTGTGAAGAAATTTATTATCTTGGGAATTCCAAAGGTTCTTTAAGTTTATTTTGAATTTAAACAATTATGATGATAATCTTGTCGAGCGTGTGTTGTGATTTTTTATTTTTTGAGGGTGAAAGGAGACGCACATGGCTGCATAACTAACAACATAGGTGGAGGGCCAAGCGGTTTTTATCTCCTAATTTAAGGAGTCGCGCCGCATGAGATATTATCCATTCTACTGAATCCATTTTTATTAAAAAAAAAAGAAATATTCGGTAAAATTATCGCCACTAGTGAGATTATAAAAAGTTTAAATAATAATAATTAAAAAAAAACAAGAAGCAACTCTTTTTATCATAAATTAAGTATCTTACAAAAAGTTGATAGTTTCAACATAAACTTTTTTATACCACAACTTCATAATATGAGAGTATTCTCTTTTTATGGATTTGTTTGGGACATCTTTTATTTTTTTTCTTCTTTGCTTTTTCAGACTGCAACCACAATTTTGTTTGATAATATTTTTTTGTTGTTTTCTAGAAATTTTTGTACTGGAAAGCTACTTTTTTGCAATTGCTTTAAAAAATTTACTTTTCTAACAAAATCTTTGTAAAAGCTATAGCTGTCTCAATTAAACAGACTCTAAATCTTAGATTAAGGCATATATTTCTGTTGATAATACCATAACTATTAAGAATGCTTTTGATGAACATTTTATCTAATGTGCTTGTTTTCATCAAAGATGTCCACTTATCCCCTATTCTCTTATGCTTTATCATTAATTGTTAGCATTGCTTGAGAGTCTGCCTATTGAATGCTTCTTTACTAGCATTTCATTTTGAGACATATATCTTATAGATCCCATTTGCTAATGGCCTTTTTTATTTAGGTAATGTCAGCCAATGTAACATAAACTCTCTTATTTACTGATTTGAATATTTTTATTCTTAGACTATCTCTATTTATTGATCAAGGGTTAAAGAAAAGAGTCTTATAGAGTTTTTTGAACATATTGTACTTGCCTACATCTCCCATCAACTTAATGTTACTCTTATTGTTATGATTTTTAATTCAGATTGGAGCATCATCCCCCATCCCTTCTTTATAGTTTTCTATAGATCTATTATAGATATTACTGTCTCTCTTGATGCTGGCATTCAACTTTATGATAGAAATTAAAACTCTAGTTTCAATGATTTCAAGCTACCATTTTATTCTCAACATGCGAAATTATAGCTGAATGATTAGGTTTGGCATTAGCATTTTACTATTGACATTTATAATGATAAATGACATTAAATAGAGGTCCAAAATTGTGGAACATCTTATAAAAAAGAAAATGATCTTTCCAACTTTTAGTATTGCCACTTAGAGATAAGACTATAAGTTATCTTTTTGATTTACTGTATGTTATTTATAAATATGATGAATCATAGCCCACTTTTGGAATACATTTTATACTGAGCCCTTCTTTTCACTTCTATAAGGTTGTAATGTAATAGAAGATACTACTAAAAATATTATATTTATTTTTAATTCTTAACTCATTTATAACATTTGGCTGATGTAATGACATAATTGGTGATGACATTATCATAAGCATCTATAACATCCTTCTTAGTACAAAATTTATTTGGGTTTTAACACTAATTTATTTATATATTATTTCTTCCCTCTTTTCTTTTTAATTTTCTTTCATAGCATTTCTACTAATATTCTACATGGCTTCCACTCCTATAGTCTTCACCCTAAGGATTTTTGGCGACTCAGTATTGGTGACTTTGGATAGATGAATATTTCATTTTGTTTTTTAAATTATTATTTTGTTCGGGATTATTGGATGAAAATGTCAATAATATGTGGATTCACTTTCATATAGTAGATTAGACCAAATGAGGTAAGAAAAAAATTTAATGAGTTTTAACCAACAAGTCGGATATCAACTTATGTATAATTATAACAAAAAGCCATATTATCATATTTAAATTTTAAATTAAAACTAAGGGACATAGGTCTATCAATTTTCCGAAGGGATATATTCCGTAAGTTAATTACACTCAAGGCATTGTACCTCAAATAGATACTCTAAATAAATGAAATATTTACAGTTCTAGTTTGAATAGGTAGGGATTAAGGAATAGTGTAATATTCAAAAGTCATTATCCTAAAGGAATAGTCTATACTTTAAGATAAATAAGTACATAAAAAAAAATGTGAGTCATTATAACTGAGCAAGGCTATTATCTCTTCAAATTAAAAATCTTTTATGATTATGATAATTAAATCATTAAAATTTAATTTGAATGAATAAACTATAATGTGTGAAATATGCAAGTAAATAATCCAAGAAAAAAATAAATAACCTAGTCATTAAGATATCATGAATGCATCGTCCAAGGTTATTAAGCTCAAGCACATTTAATTGTGAAGGTAGTTGACCAAATATAACCATGAAATGATATATCAACATCCAAGATTAATGTCATCTAGGGGAGGTCACATGACCTCTATCTAAGAAATGAAAATATAGGTCGACTCGCAACTAAAAGTGAACTTGAATATTCAAAAGGTAGCAGGACTTATGATCCTTGAAGGCATTATAGCTAGATTCTTAAAGAAAAACATGAAAAGGATAGGTCTTCTATTCATAACTAAGATTACCCTACAAGACTTACAACTTGATCTTGATTTAATTTTCCATTATTTTGGAGTACAAAAAGAGCATAACTAAGTTAAGAAAATTTGGCAAAAAATGCATTATTAGGAAAGCCAATAATCAATTGGAAGTTAGGTCAAGATATAATTTAGAGCAACCTTGATGGATAGATCTCTTATATAACATGAACACAATTTATCTTCTTTAGAGCAACCTTGTTGGCATGAAAAATTTAAGAGTAGATATAAACCCATTCACATGTAGTCCCTTTGTATAACCACCCTAATAAAAAGCCAAAACCATGGTTTCATGCTAGATTAGAAGCTAATAAACTAAATAGAATGGTAAGTGAAATGCCCCTAATCTTTTTGGACATAATCATTATACGCTATAATAGAACTTTAGTTGAATTTTATTTACTAATATAGGAATAGGCTAATAACCCAATTTATATATCTTAAACCAATTTAATAGCTTAGTTAGTGGGTTAGTGTTACTTACTAATATTATTTTAGACATTAAGTATCTAATAGGCATAATACTAGGATTTAATTCAGGTTAAAAATGGAATTGGGCTCATGGTGCTTCTAATGGTCCATATTGGTCAATGCGAATAAATACATAAAAAAATATTGGTCAATGTGAATAGATTGATCATATTTGGCTAGTCCAATTGGTTAACTATGACAATTGGTATAATATAAGTCTATTTCCATCAATCAGTCCAAATAGGTCATACACTGGTTCACCTTAATTTAATTGGGTCAAGTCAAGAGTATATTTGGCTCAATTAAGATACGTTAATCTCATTCAATGAGTTTGTTGCATCAACTCGATCAACATGAGGCATTGGGCTTAAGTTTTCTACGTAGGTACTTCAAATGATCCATTTAAGCTAAGTTGGGTCAAATGGGTTCAACCAAAGCAGTAATTAGGTCAATTCCATGATAAAACCACTTAGGTCAAATGATAGGCTTTGTGAATATCAATTTGATCACTCCATGCAATTTTTTCTAAAAGATTCAGTCAGGTCAATTTAGGTCAAAGTGAACCAATTGAGCACAACTAGAGTCAATTGGGCTAAAGTCATCAATAAAAATGATTTAAGGCCTCATGCTCAATAAATTTGTCTGAATTAAGGGTTTAGGTCCCATTATCCTTAATTCGGTTGAAGGGTCCCAATTAGGCTACACCAAAGCTGGATCAGGCTGAATTAAATCATATCTAACCTATTGGTATGCTAACCGTATGAATGAGATTCAATACTTAACGTACAAATATGCATGCAATGCAATCAATAGATAAATAGAAAATATATATGGAGAGAGAGAGAGAGAGAGAGAGAGAGAGAGAGAGAGAGAATTTGTTACACAGTAAAATAGGAATCCCCGTAGTCGTAATCAGCAAGGAATAAGATGGAAATGATAACTCCTATGCAGCTTATGGCCCTTCCAGCGTCGTCACTCGGAGCTCACGGGAGATATAGATGCCTGCACACGTGTGCCATCGACCATCCCTGTCGTGTATAACCAAAGATAACAATCGAGCATGTTCTCTATTATCGTGTTATTTGTTCTTTATCTGAGCTAAATACACGCAGGAATTATTAAAATTTTAGATGATAATTCTTTGTTTCGACTGTATTATTTTATTTTTATGTATTTATTTGAGTTATAAATGTTTTAGATAAGCGGTGCTTTGGCACCACCTAGGCTTCATTTGGAATAAATTTTTTTGTGCTTATTAAAACATGTTTTTAACATAAAAATTAAAATTTTAGTACTAAATAATTGCTTTAAGAAGCAGTAAGAAAGCCATCTCAAATGGAGCCTGAGTTATAAAATTTATGTTTTTATAAATTTATTTGTTCTTCCAAAGCCACCGATCAATGGACCAAAGTAATAATGAGTGGGGAGGAGTGAAATTTTTATTGGTGAGAGTGCAAATTGACAAATTTTAATATACTCCTTTTTTTGTAGGTGATTTCTTTTCTCTTTTTATTTAATAATTAGTAAAACAATAATATATAAACATTCAGGAATTTAAGTTATTTCTTGTAAGTTTATGACATATACAAAAAACTTACACATTCCCCGATTGATTTTGTTCAACTTGATTACATATGTTATCAATGATTGAATTATTAAAGTTAAAGGTTATTTGATAACCTATAACCTTGATAATTTCTTATGATCGGTCTATAGAACATTATGACACATGATTGTTATGGTTTGATTGTACGTGCATATGTATGTAAAAATTAGAGACATTGATTGTAAACACCATTTAAGGACAATAATTAAGGACTTTGTCTAACTAACCTAGGCAATCTTAGGATACATACACACATTCTATAAGGATGAAATATTAAACATAAAAAATTTAGTGACATCATACTCTAGGATTAAATTACACCATGATCTAACATTAATTGACTTTCAAACAACAATGAGTTGCAATTAATCGTCCCCCGTGCCCTAACGCAACGTCTCTGGCGATTTTAGGGTTCCTCTTTTTCTTCCATCGTTCCTCACCTCGCCTTTCCTTTTTTTTCGCCTGCATTCATTCATATCTCCTTCCAAATTGTGTTTTTGGTGTTTCTTCTACATTGTCGCCGTGCTAGTGCCATTTTTCGATGGCGGGTGCCTCATCTTCACTCAGTGGGGGAAGGCGTCCAACCTGGTTCAGGGTAATTACAAAGGGTTTTTAGCTTGGAGGGTGACAGGAAATCTCTATCTCGTTCTCGCTGCTTCGAAGATGTTCTCTCTGGAAATACTTTGGGAGGTGATACTCTTCCAACTTTAACCCAATCTATTTTAATGGTGTGCCGACTGGCTTCTGTTTGATGAAGAGGTTCTTGAACTTGCTTCTCCATTTCAATTTACATTACTTGATAAATCTGGCTTGCGTCTCCTGAACCTTGATATGATTCATTCACCATTTTTTTTGGTAGCCTAAAATTGATTGGTTTTTACTCTGTACGTATGTTGGACTCTCAACATGTTGCGATTCAATTTTCTAAAGATTTGAATTACAGTAGGTTTTTTACAAGAAGAGCTTACTTTATTAATAACTATCAAATGTGTATTCTTAAATGGACTTAATTTTTTGACATTCGAGAGGAATCTCCCATAATACCAATTTGGATTTTGTTTCATAGATTGCATTTACATTTTTTTAATCCGAAGGTTTTACATGCTGTCGGCTGATCAATTTTTGGTCTTCTATTGAAGACCGACCAGGCGACCGCTTCTAGTACCCAACTTTCTATGGCTTGGGTTTTAGTTGAAGTTGATATTATAAAAAAAAAAAGCGAAGGAGATTTGGTTTGGATCCAAAGCATTTGGTTATTTACAAAAAAGTGGAATTTGAAAAAATGTCCGATTTTTGTTCTCATTCTAAGGTTCATGGTCATGCTTTATCTAAATGTTTTAACTTACATCTTGATTAATTAAAAAAAAAAAAAAATCAAACCCGTCTAGGGGGAAGGCTGATTCTAATTTGAGGGATGTTTTCCCCAAGGGGAATTATAACGATCCGACCATTTTGGATCATGTAGAGCCTTCTTCTCCTAATGAAAATCATGGGAATGATTTTAATTTCAAATCAGATCTTCTAAAAAATAGAGAAATTATTCCAGCCTAGAAGTGTTCTTCTAGCATGGATATTTGTAATGAGGGTGAGAAAGTTCCTAACATTTATGTTTCAATTGATTCGATGCTTCAAAATGTTGATATTCCTCAATTAACCCATTCTCAATCACTTCTTGATCCTAATAGAGAAGTGGATAATACTAAGAGAGTTTTGGAATCAGAATGATGATTATGAAGAAGGAGAATTTATTCCTAAATCTATATTGGATCCTATGAGGGAGGATCATATAAATATTGTTGAAAAAGTGGATTCTATTTCTTCCAATCATGTTGATACTGCTTCTAAAACTAATGATGAGGATGGTTTTGCTATGTTTTGTAAAAAGGAAGGGAAAAATGTGAAAGTTTCATTACCTTTTACACCTCTTTCTATTAGAGCTCAAATTACTTTTATAGATTGTAATGGTAAAGGGTAAAGGTTCTTATATGGGATGTGGGGGGGGGGGATTTGGGGCGGGGGGGGCGGTTTCTAGGGGCTGGGGGTGCAGCTTCTAGAGTTAGAGTTAGAAATTTATGTATAGTGCATAATATATAATTATTGGTTTTCATTGAGTCTTTTATATCTATTGATAAGCTTGATTTTACTGCCTCTCGTTTGAGTTTTTCATGAAGTTTGCTAACTGTTCTAATAAAATTTAGATTTTATAGAATAGTGATATTAATGTGAATATTATTTCTGATTTTTATCAAGTTGTTAATGTTCAAATTTCTTTCCTTAATTTCAAGTGTAATGCCTCTTTTATGAATGTCATGTGCTATAGGTTTGGCTGGTTTCCCCTTTGGGAGCAATTAATTAATTTTGCACTGAACACTAATGGTATGTGGTGTGTGGGTGAAGATTTTAATATTATTTATAATGCTTATGAGAGATTGGGGGCTAATCCCCCCAGTATTAATGACATAGAGGACTTTAACTCCATGATTAATGATTGTAATTTACATGACATTAGTTTTTTTGGGGCATTTTTACTTGGAGTAGAGCCACTTTGTGGCAAAGACTGGATAGGTTCTTATTCAATAATAATTGGATTGATGATTTTTCTATGACTCATGTTGAACACTTGAGTAGAACTAGTTCTGATCATGCTCCCTTACTTTTTACTATTAATACTAATAGATCTCCTGCTCCTGTTACCTTCAGATTTCAAAATATGTGCTTATCTCATAATAATTTTATGAATGTAATTCAAACTAATCGGCATGCTCCTATTTTCCTAATAATAATATTAATGTAATGTCTAGATTATGGTCCAAAATGAGTAGGTATAAGAAGGTCCTAAGATGGTGGAATAAAAGTATTTTAAAAAAATATATTTGTTAACATTAAAAAGGCTTAAAATAAGGTGATTGTAATAACCTGATTTTTTTTACTTTGCCAAAATTTTTTAGAGTCATTATAACTCCAAATTATAATCCATCTTTACCATAGTATTTTGATCATAGTATTTTACTTATACAAAATTTTTCATAATTTTTAGTCACTCGTGAAAATCTTTAAGAAATTGATACATATTAGTACAAGTAAGAATTTTGAGATCATTAGATGCCCATTTTACAAACTGATTTTATTTATATTTTTTAAATAATATGTTTTATTTTATGCATATTTTTCTATAATTTTTTTTAGACCTAAAATGATTTATTTGAATTTTATACTAATGAATTTATTAAATTAAATATTAATATAATATAGTATTATATTATATGAAAATATCCTAAGTAACTAAAATGTTTTAAAAAGCTTTTTCCTTTTTTTTTTCTACAAAGCAGACTTGGGTTTGAGAATTTGAGAGAAAAGTTAGGAGAGAGAAAAAGGAAATTGAGATTTGGAGGCCGCGGTGCAATTTTTGTTAGTCAAGCCTGTTGGGAAGATTGCTCGTCTCATTATAAGAAATCTTTATCTTATTTTTGATCTCGAAGATTTTATCTTTTTTGGTATTTTTTTGATCAAAGTTGTATTTCTATTACAAAAAAGGGAATAATTTTGTATTAATAAAATATTCACCACGTAACTTTTTGTATGTTATAGAGATCGAGATTATGAGTATTTTAAATATTTATTTGATATTTTTCACCAGGTGATTTTTAAAATACAGTAATTTTTGTTAACCCATAAATTTATTTTGACCTCTAAAAGTAGTGATATAGTACAATAAAAGTCTAAAAAATATCATTTTGTATAATTACATGTATTTTGAAAATATTCTAAAATTGTATATTTTGCCTAATAGGATTCTTTATTGTGTACCATTATTATATTTTGACATCTTCGTAAGTAAGCTTAATTATGCATTTTTTATTGCAATGCATTAAAAATAGATATATGTGCTTGAATAATAGTTGGTGGCTATTATTGTTATAGTATTATGATAATAATATACGTATATGAAACAAATAAGTAAAAACTAACTGACCCGTTGGTTGGAGGCTGATTGACCTGTACTAGATGGTGGGTCGATGAACTTTCCTTTAAATTGTTACAAATCTACTTTTGCATGTCGTATGTTTTGATGATTGACAAACACTGTTTCTCTTGTACTACTATTGTTGATATGTATATTGTTCCTTTATTATGCTTGAAAATTAGTTATAAGTTTTGGTGATATACTAGGCTTTTTTAGCTAATTATACGTGATTAAATAATTTCAGGTCAGGGCAAGTAAATAGGGGTGTGAGACTAGTCAAGATTTCTTCAAGTTCAGGTTCTTTTTGTTCTAATTATTCTTTTGTACTCAAGATAGAATATACATATGATGATTCTATAGATCATGAGTATTATATATAATTTTTAAGAATAAATATAGATGTTTATATTGATGTTTTAAATTATAAAATTTATTTTATTATTTATTACTGATAAATGATAATAAATAGCTATGTTTATTATTTATTAAAATATTAAAAAAATAATTCATCCAATTTAGATTATAGGGAATCACAATTAGAATCAAAGCATAATTATTAGAAGAATTAATTATTATTTGAGATATAAGATTTGATTGAGAGTTGGGAGAATGGATCGTTTAAGGTGCATTAGTTTGATCAAGCTACGGCTTCAAAAACCAGACCTTCTGTAGCTAGGGTTCTTGTAGAAGTCGACATTACTAAGAAATATGTGAAAAAAGTGTGGGTTGGCTCTAAAACTTACTGTTATTTACATAAAATTGATTTTGAAAAGGTTTCGGAATTTTGTACGCATTGTAAATCTCACGGGCATGCTTTGGCTGAATGTTTTAAATTACATCCGGAACTTAAGAAACCTACCAACAACTCCAGTGAGATGGGTAGCATCAAGGTTACTGAAATCGTTAAAAAAGACTCTACAGCCCTTGTTGCGTTGGATGTAATCCCATCCAGTGTTGAGATGGTTGGCAGTTTTCCTATTAATGATTTGGAGAATGTAACAAAAAATATGTGTTGTATTAATAAATTGGATAAAGTGGCTGAACTTGAGAATGATTTGATTTCTATTCCTGATAAAGATGGTATAAATGAACTTGATAATGAATTGATTTCTATTCCTGATAAAGATGGTATAAATGATCAATAGTTGAATGGGAATGGTAAAAGCCCAGAAATTTTTATTTCTGTGGAATCTCTGTTTTAAAAAGAAAATATTATTGTGGATTCTATTAATTTGCTTAAACATGATAAAGGGATACAAGGTGGGGAGGAATGTGAAGAAGGGAAGTTTTTTTCGAGGACTAAATTTGCTATTGTTTTGCATGATAAAAATGTTTTGGGAAAGGAAGGAGGCCAATCAAGTGGAGCTGGATCAGATTTTGGTGAACATCTTACTAAAAACATGGAGGATGAAGGATCTCCTCAAATGCATAAGAAAAAAAAGAAACATGGCAATAATCAAATACCTGAAACACCTAGATCTATTAGGGCTCAAACTAATCCCAAACACTCTAATATTTAAAGCCCTAATCTGGAATGTTCGTGGCATTGGGGGAAAGGATTCTATAACTCGTGTTAAAAATTTATGTCGTGTTCACAAAATTCAGATTTTAGTTCTTCTTGAACCTTTTGTTTCTGTGGATAAGCTACTTTCTGTTACTTCTCGTTTGGGTTTTAACTTTAGTTTTGCAAACAGAATTAATAAAATTTGGATTTTGTGGAAAAAGGTTTTAAATATTACTATTATTTTTGATTTTGACCAAGTAGTTCATACCCGAATTTCTTATGATAAGTTTATCTTTAATGCTTCTTTTGTTTATGCTTTATGTAATAGAGCTTGTAGAATCCCTCTCTGGGAGTGTTTAGCAGATTTTGCTCATAATTCTAGTGGGCCGTGGTGTGTGGGAGGTGATTTTAATATTATCTCTAACGCTACTGAGAGGATAGGGGGAAATCCTCCTAATATTAATGATATGGATGACTTTAATCAAATGATATCTAATTGCAATTTAATTGATATCGGTTTCTCGAGTTGTGGTTTTACTTGGTATAGATCTTCTATGTGGCAAAGACTGGATAGATTGCTTTTTAATAATGATTGGGTGAATCAACCTCATATTACTCATGTTCATCATTTATGTAGGACTTTATCTGATCATGCTTCTCTTCTTATGCAAATTTCTGAAAATATTACCAAGTACTCTTTTGCTTTTAGATTCCAAAATTTGTGGATTAATCATGTTGATTTCTTAAATGTAGTGGCTACTAATTGGAATGCTAATGTTTTTCCTGACAATCATATTATTGGCATGGCTAGGCTTTGGGCTAAGCTTAGCAGACTAAAACAAGCTCTTATGTGGTGGATAAATCTGTAGCTGATATTGATGGTGGTTCTATGAAGGGTAATAATGGTTTAGCTATAATAAATTCCAAAAAGAAAAGTAAAAATATTAAAGGTATTTTAGCAGCTGCTCCTAAAGTTGCTGTTATGCCTAATTTGAATGAGAAGTTTTCCAATGTTTAATACCCTTATTTGGAACATTAGGGGGGTGGGGGGTTCCTCTTCTAGAAATAGAGTGAGGAATATGTGCAGGATTCATAACATTTCTATTTTAATTTTATTAGAACCTCTTATTGATGCTAGTAAACTTGATGCTACTCGTAGTTTTCTTAGTTTTAATATGGCTTTTGGTAATTGTAACAATAAAATCTGGATTTTTTGGCATAGTTCTATTAAAATGGATGTCATTCAAGATAATGAGCAAGTTGTCCATACTTTTATTGAGTATCAAAATTGTATTTGTTTTGGTTCTTTTGTGTATGCTGCCTGTACTCGTCAAGGGAGACTGCGACTTTGGGATAATCTGAAAACCTTTGTGGTTTCCATCAATAAACCGTGGGTTATAGGAGGAGATTTTAATATTATTGCTAATTCGTCTGAAAGGATTAGGGGTGGTATCCCTAATTGTCAAGCTATGGGTGATTTTAATGATATGTTTTTAGAGTGTAACTTACATGATATTGGTTTTACTGGGAATTCTTTTACGTGAAACAGAGGTACTATGTGGCAAAGGTTGGATAGATTGCTTTTCAATGATGAATGGCTTACCAAATTTCCTCTTACTTACATTGAGCACCCCTCTAAAACCTTATCTGACCATGCTTCACTTTTATTGAATATTAACTTAGCTAGTAATCATTTACATGGCAATTTTCGGTTTCAAAATATGTGGTTATTACATAAGGACTTTCTTAATGTGGTGAAGTCCAATTGGGGTAGCCCTTTGCATCCTAATGATAGTATTGCAGGTATGCATCATTTTTGCATGAAGCTCAAGAGGTTGAAGTAAATGCTTAGATGGTGGAACAAGGTGGGTTTCAAAAATATTTTTGAGAATATTCTTAAAGCCGAAAATGATTTAAATGCTATTGAGCTAGATTATATTTATGACAACTCTAATGAGAATCTTTTGAGGCTTAAAGAGGCCAAGTTGGTTCTTTTTAATCTTCAGGAGAAGGAGGAGGCTTACTGGAAGAAAAAAGCTGCCACCAAATTCAATTCTGAAGGTGATAAGAATACCAAATATTTTCATGCTCTAGCCAATCATAAAAAGGTTACTAGTTACATTCACAAAATTACCAAGCCGAATGGTGAGGTTTTAACTTCTCCTAATTTAATTTATGAGTCTGGTATTGAGTATTTTCCAAGCATTTTAATAAAAATTATGATTGTCAACTTAATTTTGATACTTATATTATTCCTGTTTTTATTAATATGGATGATAATAGCATGTTAACTGCTTTGCCTATTGAATAGGAAATTTGGGACACGATGAGTAACATGAACTTTGATTCTATGGCTGGGGTGGATGCTTTCAATACCAATTTTTTTTCAAAAGACTTGGTCTATTATTAAGGATGATTTTCTTGAGGCTGTTCTGGATTTTTTTAAGGGTAACCCATACCCTAAGTTTTTTTCGTCTACTTCTATTGTTTTAATCCCTAAAAAAGTTGGCATTAATTTTTGGGATGATTTTAGGCCTATTAGTCTTTGCTCTTTTTTCAACAAGCTTAATGCTAAATTTATTATGGGTAGGCTGTCTTTAATCTTGCAAAAATTTATTTCTCCGAGTCAAACGGGTTTTGTTAAGGGTCGTGCTATCTTTGATAATATTTTGTTGGCCCAAGAGCTTATTCATGATATCCACAAACCAATTTTGGGTGGTAATATGGTTGTCAAAATTGATATCACTAAAGCGTATGATAATATTAATTGGGATTTTCTGTACATTATGCTTAGTCGTTTGGGTTTTAGTGAGTTTTTTATAAAGCTGATTAAGAATAGTGTTAATAATTGTTTTTTTTTTCTGTGGTCATCAATGGTAGTTCTCACGGTTTTTTCAAATCGGCTCACGGGTTGAGGCAGGGAGATCTCCTCTCTCCTGCCTTGTTTATTATTTCTATGGAGTATTTGTCTAGAGCGTTGGAGATGTTGTATGTGACTCATCCGTCGATTAATTATGCTACCTATGGTGGTTTTCCCATTTCTCATCTGAGTTTTGCTGACGACTTTATTATCTTCACTAATGGCTCGATTAGAATGTTGAAGCTGCTTTTTAAATGTTTAGATAAGTTCCAGTTGTTAAGTGGTTTGACTATTAATAAGAACAAAAGTGGTTTTGTGACTAGTAAGCTCATTAGTGTCCAGCGCATTACTAGAATTCATGAAACTTTTGGGATTTCTCACATGCTTTTACCTATCAATTATCTGGGTACCCCTCTTTACAATGGGAAGAAAAAGGCATTTATGTTTGAGGGCATAATGGATAAATTGGGGAGTAAACTGAATAATTGGGCTTTTAATTTTCTGTCTTATGGTGGTAGACTTGTTTTAATTAGGAGTGTTCTTACTGCTTTGCCTATTTACTTATTTCACACTCTCAATCTGCCTATATCTGTTTGCGATAAGTTTGATAAACGGTTGAATAAATTTTTTTGGGGTTCTAAACAAGGTAAAGGTGCTATTCATTGGGCTTCTTGGAAAAATTGTTGTGGCACTGTGAAGGAGGGGGGTTTGGGTTGTAAGACCTTGGTGGATATAAGCAAAGCATTTTATTATAAACTTTGGTTTAATTTCAGAGCTAAGAAGAGTTTATGGGAAAATTTCTTACATAGTAAGTACTGTGGGGCCTTGCATCCTACTACCTGTTTCCCTAAGAAGGGTGACTCTGCCACTTGGAAGAGATTGTGTAACATTCAAAGAGAGATGGAAAAGTTTATCCAGTGGGGTCTGGATAAGGGGGAGGTGTTTTTTTGGCAGGATCAATGGTTGGGGCAGTTTTCCATCGACAATTTGCTTAATACTAGATCTATTTCTACGTTACAAGTTATCTATTTTTTTCGTAATGGATTATGGAATACTGATTTACTTAAGGAACATGTTCCTGATTTCATTATTGACATGATTATGAAAATTCCTTTACAGTGGGAGAACACTGATCGCATCCTGTTTACTAATTCTCACAATGGTTTATTTGAGTTAAAAGAAGCTTGGCATAGTATTAAGAAGGATAAGCCGCAAAACCCATTTTTCTCTGCTATATGGCACAATTCTATTCTTGTTTCTTATGCTATCTTAGCATGGAGAGTGATTTCTAACTTCATCCCTATGGACTCTGATCTTAAGAAGAAAGGTATTTAGTTAGTTTCTAAATGTTACTGCTGCCAGCACACTGAAACTTTAAATCATGTGTTTGCTAATGGGCCCGTTGCGGTCTCTATTTGGCCTTATTTTGAAGACCCATTTCAATTCAAGTTTCACCACAGTTTTAAGTCGATTATTGACATTTTAAAGTGTTAGTTTATTAATATTAAAGGTCATGTTAGGAATTGTTTGACTACTACTATTATGTGGTTTTTGTGGAAAAGCAAAAATGAAGCTAAACATGAAGGTATCAAAATGTATGCCCCTCGTATCATTAGTTCTATATGTGATAAAATTAAGCTATTTTATTATCAAGCATCAGAATTTCAAAGGTTGTTGGCATGTTTGTCATGCTTTTAGTATTGTCAACATTCTGACTGTTATTGAAAAAAGGGTCAGCATGGTTAATTGGTTTAAACCTGATCCTGGTTGGATTAAGTTGAATACTGACGGGTCTTATAATGGCAAGGTGGCTGGTTGTGGTGGTATTTTACGTAATCACTTCGGTCAGATGATTAAGGCGTTTGTTGGGCCTGTTAAGGGCAATTCTTCTCTTATTGCTAAATTAAAAGGAATTATTTATGGTATCAGTATGTGTATTAATTTGGGTTATAACGAAATTTGGATTGAGATTGATGCTATGCTGATTTTGTATTATATTAACAATAATTCTTTGTTTAATGCAGAGAATTACTATTTGATTAGGCAAGTGAAGCAGGATCTCTCTAACATTAATTATAAGATTTCTCACATTTATAGGGAGGGAAACGGTTGTGCTGATGCTTTGGATAAAGTCGGTTGCAATTTATTGGAGTATGTTGAGTTTAGTGATCATGATATTCCTAAAGTTGTCAAAGGTTTAGCTAGGCTGGATCGTGCTGGCTTACCTTATATCAAAAATCATGATGGGATTACGTGATGGTGTGGTTTTGTCGTGGTGTTTTTGTGGTATTTTATGCTGGGCTTTGCTTGCGGGGTTAGTGTTTCCTGGGAGTTCGTTTTTCTGTATTGGGTGTCATTGTTTATGGGTGAGGTTGTTCCAGAACTTCGTGTTTTTCCTTTGTTTCAGGTGGTTGGTGTATGTCTGGAGGTTGCATTTTTCTGGGTTTATTTTTCAAGGCTTGCTTTTTTGGTGTTCTGTTTGTAATGATTATCAGTACCTTTTATGGGCGAAGAGTAGTTTTGATCGTGCTGTCTTCTTTAGAATGTTTGGTAGGTTGGTTTTCTTTAGCCCTTTTATGAATCTTAAGGTGCTTAACATGATTTGGGGTTTTTGGAGCTTTTTTGTTTTGCAGGCTTGGTACAGCATGTTGAGCCTGGGTGCTGAGGTGGTGGAGACCAAGAGTGAGATGCTGTTGCTTCAGAAGATTGCGAGGTTTAATATTGTTTTTTGCAAGAATTATGTTCTGAATGTTTATTATTCTCAATTCCTTTTTTTGTGTTTTTTTATTTCAGCCCTAGAATGTTACTAGGTATTAATGTATCTTTTAGTATTAGGAATCATTGGCTTATAGGTTTTTTTTTTTTTTTTTTTAATTGTAGCTCTGAGGAGCAGTAGTAAGCTGGAGATTCCTATTAAGGATTTTGTAACCGTTTTTTTTTTGTTATTAACGCATAGGCCCCGCTGTGGGTTAAAAAAAAAGGTGGTGGAATAAACATGTTTTTAAAAATATCTTTGATAATATCAAAGAAGCTGAAGGTAAGGTAGTGGAATTGGAAAGTGTGCTGGTTGATAATTACTCTGATGAGAATATCTCCAATCTTGAAAATGCTAAGCTTTCCTTATTTCAACTGCAGAATCAGGAAGAGATTTTTTGGAAACCAAAAACCTCTATTGCCTGGACTACTGAAGGGGATAGAAACACTTCTTTTTTTCATGCTTTGGTTAACAAAAATAGGATGAGAAATCATATTCATAAAATTGTTGATTCACAAGATACTATTTGTGATACTGAGCAGTTAGTTGTTAATTCTGGTATTGACTATTTTCAAAATATGTTTACTTCTTCTAAGTCAAAGTTACCTATTGATAATGCTAATGTGATTCCTAAAATGGTGGATGAGGATGTTAATGCTATGCTTATTCATCCTCCTACGGAAGATGAAGTTTGGAATACAATTAAAGGTATGAATGGTGATTCTGTAGCTGGGCCGGACGGTTTTACTACAAAATTCTTTGTTAAAACTTGGGACATTATAAAGTTTGATATTATTGATGCTGTGCATGATTTTTTTAAAGGTACTCCTTATCCTAAATTTTTTTCTTCTACCAATATTGTGCTCATCCCGAAGAAAGATAACCCTAACTACTGGAACGACTTTAGACCTATTAGTCTGTGTACATTCTTAAACAAATTGGTGGCTAAAATTCTTGCTTCTAGATTGTCCTCTATCTTACCAAACATTATTTCCATTAACAAAACGGGTTTTGTTAAAGGTCGTAGTATTTTTGACAACATTTTATTAGCTCAAGAGATGGTCCATGACCTTAATGCTAAAGTTACTGGTGGCAATATTTTGTTCAAACTTGACATCACGAAAGCATATGATAATTTGAAGTGGGATTTCCTTTATAATGTTTTAGAGTTGATGGGTTTTAATGATTTCTTTCTGATGCTAATCAAGAATAGTATTGAGAATTGTTTTTTTTTATGTTAATGGTAATACTCATGGGTTTTTTCCTTCTAAGCACGGGTTGAGAAAAGGGGATCCTTTATCCCCTTCCCTCTTTATTTTAGCTATGGAATGTCTATCTAGAGGGATTGAAAATCTCTATATTAGGATGCCTATGCTTAATTTTGGTACTATTAGTGGCATTCCTATAACCCATCTTAGCTTTGCTAATGATTTTATCATCTTTTCCAATGCTTATATTAAAAGTGTCAAATGTCTTGCTAGATTTTTAACTT
Organism: Dendrobium catenatum; assembly: GCF_001605985.2. Lineage (NCBI taxonomy): Eukaryota > Viridiplantae > Streptophyta > Magnoliopsida > Asparagales > Orchidaceae > Dendrobium > Dendrobium catenatum. The sequence continues at coordinate 54,787 of NW_021320179.1, forward strand.
CTTTTCAAATGATCAGCGGGCTGTCTATCAATAGGGATAAGAGTAACTTTATTACTGGATCCTCTGTGAATCATAATAGAATTAATGGCATTAAAAGAGTTTGTGGTTTTAACCAGTCTTTTCTTCCTATTAAGTATCTTGGGGCCCCCCTTTTTAAAGGTAGGAAAAAGATTTTCCTATTTGACAATATCTTTTCTATTTTCCAAAAAAAGTTTTTAAATTGGTCTTCTAATTATCTCTCTTTTGGTGGTAGATTGACTTTGATCAAAAGTGTTCTTAACTCTATTCCGATTTTTTTGTTTCATACTTTGCAACCTCCGTCTGGTGTTTGTTTGAGGATGGAGAAGATGATCAACAAATTCTTCTGGGGTGCCACTGATAATAAAGTTTGTATCAATTGGGCTTCTTGGAGAAAAGTTTGTGGTGTTTTTAAGGAAGGGGCGCTTGGGTGTAAGTCTATTTTTGATACTTCTCATGCTTTTTCTCATAAACTTTGGTTCGCTTTTAGAGCTAATAATAGTTTATGAGCCAAATTCATGAATGCTAAGTATTGTAAGAATCTTAATCCTTTGGCTTGTCATTATAAATACTCTGATTCTAGGGTTTGGAAAAGATTGTGTAAAATTAAATGGGAGGCGGAGAAGTTTATCCAATGGGGCATTGGTATTGGGGAGGTTGGCTTTTGGCAGGATAATTGGTTGGGCACTTTTTCTATTGACCAGTATCTTAACACTAATACTATTATTAATACCAAGGTGAATCATTTTTCCTATAATGGGAAATGGAACATTGCTAATTTTAGGGAGGTAGTGCCGAACGTGATCATTGAGAAAATCATTCAAATCCCTTTAAATTTGCATGTCAAGGATAAAATCATCTTTAATCTATCTTGTTCTGGTAATTTTAACTTAAAAAATGTTTGGGAAGAGTTTAGATTGAAAGGCGAGATGTCTATGATCTTTAATTCTATTTGGCATAATACTATTCCTTTATCTTATTCTTTGCTTTCTTGAAGGCGTCTTAAGAACTATTTGCCTATTGATAACATTCTTTGTAAAAAAGGTATTAGTATTGTTTCTAAATGTCAATGCTGTTTTAACATTGAGAGCATTCAACATGTGTTTGTTAATGGGGCTATTGCTAGTAATGTTTGGACTCATTTCTTCAATTTAGCGAATAATGGTGCTTTCAGTGCTGATTATGATATGGCTGGGATATTTAAGATTTGGTTTACTAAAAGTAAAGGTCATATTCATAATTTACTTCCTATTGTCATTATTTGGTATCTTTGGAAAGGTAGAAATGAGTCCAAACATTTGGGTATTAAGATGAATGCTAATCTTATTATATCCAATATTAGGTACAAAATTTTACAGTTGAATGAGGTGAATCTTATTTCTAAAAAAAAATTTCATAATAGTAAGCTTCTTGCGGATCACTTTGGGATTCATAATAGTATTATTAGAAGCAATAGGGATTGTATGGTGAAGTGGGCTAAACCTACCGAACCCTTTGTTAAGTTGAATACTGACGGCTCTGTTAAGATTAGCAAAGCTGGTATGGGTGGCATTATAAGGAATCACCTTGGTAAGCCCATTGCGGTTTTTTCTGGTCCTCTGCCTTATTGCTCTATTTTTACTTTTGAATTAAGGGCTTTGGATCATGGTTTACAATTATGCTTAAAAATGGGTTTACATAATGTGGATATTGAGGTTGATTCTACTCTTGTTATTCACATTATTAATGAGAAAGATGTTTATTTCCCTCAAAATTTTTACACTATTAGGAATATTAAAATGGCTCTCTCTTTGCTCAATTTTACTATTTCCCATATTTACCACGAAGGTAATGCTTGTGCGGATTGGCTTGCTAATTTTGGTTCTCAAAGTGATATTCTACTGGAGCATCCTGTGTCTGAGCTGCCTATTCCTCTTAAAGGAATGATTAATCTTGATAAAATTTGTTTACCTTATATTCGCCATATCTAATTCTATGTTTTGGTATTCTTTGGTTTGGTTGGTGAGCTGTGAGCTGGTTTTTTTTATGTTGGCTAGTACAAGTTTTCATTTGGATGGTGCAGGTTTTTCGGGTTTTGTGGTGTTTTCTTTTGGCTGGTGCATATTTCTTTTTGGCCACTTCGTGGCTGGGTTACTTTATTTACTCTGCTGGCATTTTCTTTCCTTATGGATGTTTTGCTGGAGCAGGTGGATTATTTGGGGGGTTTCGCTATTCTATCTGTTTTTCTCCTGGATTTACTACTTTAGTAGTTTTGTGATGGGCTGGAGGTTGCAGGTTTATGGGGTTAATAACTGTTGTAAGTGTATTTTTATTCTTAGATCTTTGCGGATTGTTTTAGATGTTTTGGGGAAGAGGTATTACCTGCTTATTAGCTGGGGTTGCTGGATCCGGCTGGACTTTCTGATGGGTTATATTTTCAGATGGTATCTCTATGTTACTATGTTATTATCCTATCGGTTTTCCTATCAATCTAATATTTTTGGTTTGAGAGTTCTTTACAGGTGGTTATTTTCTTTAATTGTCTGAAACATCAACGACTGCAAGGTACTCTTTGTTTTGGCTTTTTATTTGCTTTTCTACTTTCATTATCAATTTTGCAGGAAGATTGTGCTGAACGAGATACATCTGATCATCCAATTTTGGGTGCTGTTTCTTCACAGCCCATTTTCTAATTTATGCTATTTTTGTAATCTTAGGATAAGGAACCACCGGCTCTTAGTTTTCTTCTTTTCATTTAGCTCTTGAGACATTACACCTGAACCTTTAAATTGTAACTTTAACCGATATCAACGCGTAGGCCCCTCTTGGTTTTACAAACAAAAAAAAAGTGTGCATTATTGCATTTATATTGAATGACATTATATATGAAGTACATGACGTATGAATTTTTTATGATTTTGAATTTTATTTGATTTCATTTGAGTTGAATTGTATGGATTTAGTTTCAACCATTTTTATTCCCGAATTCTTTTTAGGAAAGTCGGGATAATTCTTAAGTGGGATATTTAATAGCTATATTTCCTTGCTATTTTCAACTTGTAACTTTTTTGAGTCATAAAGCTCCAAATGATTAATAGTCTCACCATAGTATTTTATCATAATATTTAACTTCATGAATTTTTCATAATTTGGTAAAATCTTAAGAAAGGATACATTTTTACAAGTGAAGGAATAAGGATTCTCCATATCCATTTTGCAAACCGATTTCATCAATGATTTTTAAATAACATATTTATTTTATGCATTATATTTTAAATTATTTTGTCCTAAAATAGCTTTTTCAAAATTTATATTAAAGAATTTAAATTTAAATAATTTAATATAATATAATAATAATAAAATATTAAAATATCCTAAGTACTAAAACATTTTAAAAGCTTTTTCCTTTTTTGGTAGACGACCTCAATTTTTAATTTTGAGAAAAATTAGGAGAGAAAAATTGAAATTTTAATTTAGAGCCATAGTGCATATCCGACGACCCTATTGGAAAGTTTGCTAATTCCTCTTGTAAGGATACCTTTACCTTTTTTCTCATTTTGAAGATTTTGGTTTTTGTATTTTTTTATCAAATTTGTATTTTTATTATTAAAAACGGAATAATTTGTTTTGATAAAACTTTCGTAACGTAACTTTTTTTATATTATAGAGATCAAGATGTATGAGTATTTTGAATATTTATTTGAGATTCTTACTTGTTGAATTTTAAAAATACAATGATTTTGGTATATCCATAATAATTTATTTCGATCTCTAAAATTGTGGTATTACAATAACAGTCTTAAAACATCATTTTATACAATTCTTTATATTTTGATAATTTTTTGAAAAAATATATATTTTTTACTAAAAGGATTCTTTGTTGTGTATCGTTATGATATTTTGACGTCTTCTTAAATAAGCCAATGATGTATTATTTCTATAATACATTGAAAATAGATGTGGATATATGCTTGATAATAGCTAGTCATTATAATATTATAGTATTATGATAATAATATGAGTTGTGAAACAAATAACTAAAGACTAGTTGACCCATTAGTTGGAGATTTTATGACCTATATTAAGATGGTGGCTAATGAGCTTTCTTTTAAATTACTATAGTTTGATGTTATCCATGTGAATTTACGTGATACACTAATTTGGAGTTATAAGGAGATTATTACTATACCGATAGGCAAATAGTGAGGACTCTACTTTCTAAGACAATGGTTTATTAATACTGATACTAACACTAAAAAATACCATAATAGTCAAGACTTCTTACTTTTTTAGCGTGACTACTGAAATGTATATTTTTTTAGGCATTATTCTTTGTATTGTACAAATTCATTATTAATTAACATATTTACTATTATTGCATTATTCTACTGCTCATGCTATTAGATTATTACTATTACTGATATAGATATTGATATTATTTAATATTACTAATTCACTGTACTGAAATTAAGTATGTGATATAGAATGCATCGATAATATGTGCACACTCTTATATGATTTTACTGTATTGATATGATTCTAATAGTCTTTATTAATATTTTGATTTGATATTGAATATGATTTCTATATTAATTGGTATTACTGTGATGATTGCTTTATAGATTTAACACTCAAACTGGTTTATAACTTTACTAGCTTTCGTATAGAAGTATTTAATTATTTATATATTCTACTACTACTGTGTTAAGAGAGTTGCTATTTACATGTTTTACATTCTTGCAACTTGTATAGTTTTGATGATTCCAAATATTATTATTTTAAGTATTATATTCTCCTAACACTTTTTAGAAGAATTGTTTTTACTCTTGTGTGGTCTAATATTTCAGGAAAATAGAACTCCAGACTAAAGAACACTTCAAATCAAATTCAGCTTGAGATAGTTTGTAAATCGAAGTTTGTACTTTTCATTGTATTAAGTTTGATAGAGTATGATTGTAATTGAGTAGCTTAGCACACACACACGTGGGGAGATCTTTAAAAAATCATACTGATTGTACGGGATGAACCAAGTTTATACGGGATGATCAAGTCAGTTATCCCCTTGGAAGAGCAATGGAACAAACAGGAAGTGAGAAAATTTTTCTAAGTTTTAATTGCCTAGATGAATTTCCCTATTCGTCCCTAGACAATGCTCTCTGGATTCTCACAATGAACTATTCATCTGGACGAATTGGATGGTTAATCTCAGGACGATCTTCTCTGGATTCTGAGATTGAACTGTTCGTCCCTGGACGATCTCCTTTGGATTCTAAGTCTGTACTATTCGTCTAGACAAAATGGACAGTTCATTCCAGGACGATGTCCTCGGGTTTCAAAGTTTATTCTGATCATCTAGACGAACATGAACATTTGCCCCAGGATGATGTTCTCTGTTCTTTTGACATATGGACCATTTGCAGTTATGTTTTATAATGGCTTTAAAATAACTATTCATACCAGATGAACATAGTTCGTACGGGATGATGATCGTGTACAAAGTCAACTCGTCCCAAGGCACATTGGGTTCGTATGCAACTGTTTTAACACTATTTGTACAGGAAAATATGACGATCGTCCGAGATGATCAACTGTGTACAGACTTGAAAGTTAGTAGTTTTTGGATGGTTTTTTTGTGTCTTTACTATATAAGGTCCACTTAAAACTATTTTGTAATCTTTTTGCCTACTGATCTTCGTGTTTACTGAAGGGAGAGTGAAGGAGAGAGTGTGAGAGAGTGTTTGAAGGAGGATTCTTACTACTAGATTGTGAAGGATTCGCTTGGTACTCAAAGGTAAGAATCTCCACTTGTGATTTGTGATTACTTCACTTTCTTCTTTCGTCCTTCTAGATTTCTTGTGAGAAGATCTATTAAGAAGATCCAGTTCTCTGCCTACAGTGGGAGAGTGTGAACATCTAAAGGGTTCTCTGCCCACACTTGAAGAGTATGAAAGGATGAAGGATTCTCTACCCACACTTGGAGAGTGTGAAAGGATGAAGGGTTTTCTGCCCACACTTGGAGAGTGTGAAAGGATGAAGGATTCTCTGCCTACAGTGGGAGAGTGTGAAAGGACAGACTGCTCTCTGCCTACATTGGGAGAGTGTAAAATGTGACGGTTCTCTACCGCACCGGGTAGTGGTGGAAGAGTGTTTTATAAAGGCTTCTCCGCCTTGCTGTGGGTGCAAAAGAAGAGTCACTAGTGGTATTAGTGTAATAATCGGAGGGTGCCTCCGGGGAGTGGATGTAGGTCGTGTTTGACCGAACCACTATAAATCTTGTGTCTTTTTAGTTTTTGCTGCTTTTATTTTTAACTTTTAATTTGTGGTTGAAAAACATTTTCTACAAAATTTACTAAAGTTATTCTCGATTTAAAATTAAAAAAAGAGGGAAAATTTTTTAATTACCAATTCACCCCCCTCTTAGTTAGCCACTGGGACATAATCTTAGGTCTAACAACCTAATTCATATTGAACAAGTTTTAACAAGTGGTATCAGAGCTTTGTTTCAAAATCATAAGTTTAGACTACTTTTTAATTAACGTAGATGGCTATATTTGAAAACCGAAATACACCTGAGGGTTACTCTATAACTAGACCTCCATTATTCAATAATATTCCTTTTTATTTTTTGAAAACACGCATGTCTACATTTTTACAGTCACTTGATTACCGTATGTTGATCTTAGTTTAGGAAGGATATATAAAATCGACTAGACCAGTTGACGGAGTTAGAGTTGAAACACCTTTTGTGGGCTGGACGGTAGAAGAATATGACTTAGTACAACTAAACGCCAAATGCTTGAATAATTTCTTTTGTGCTCTTAAATTAGAAGAATACATGTGGGTTTCTACTTGCAAGAGTGGAAATGACATATGTGATAGACTTTGTATAACTTATGAGGGGACTAATGAGGTTAAGCAATCTAGACTTAATATCTTATTGCATGATTATAAATTATTTTGTATGAAACCAAATGAATCTATTTATGATATGTACACAAAATTCACACAAATAGTCACCTCTTTACATGCATTATGTAGGGAACTAATGAATGCTGAAATTGTTAATAAGATACTTCGTTGCTTGCTTACTGCTTATGATGTTAAAATTACTGCAATTACAGAGTCTAAATATCTAAACATTTATTCTATTGACAATCTTCTTAGATCGTTAATTGCTTATGAGCAAGGAAGGCAAATAAAGATTGATGGAGGTGAACCACGAAGGGAGAAGAGCATAGCACTGAAAGTGGAGGAGTCAGAGAGTGAACACTCACAACCTGATGATGAAGATGACATCGCACTAATGATTAGACAATTCAGAAGCTTTCTGAAGATGAAGTAAAAGAGATGCCATCAATGGAATCGAGGTAAAATTAATAGAAATGTCAAGGTTTCAAATGATATTATTTTTTATAAGTGTAGGAAACCTGGACATATTAAGATAGACTACCCAAAACTCAAAGCCACTCCTAGCAAGGAAAAGGCAGAAGAGAAACCAATTATGAAGAAGGGCAAGACAAAATTCCAAAGAGCTTTCTGGGCAGGCTCAGCTTCAGACTCATTAGAGACGGAAAAGGAAGAGAAAGTCACTAATATGTGCTTAATCGCCGATAACCTTGATCAGCCAGATCAAGAAGAGGTATGTGACTTGACTTACAATGAACTTTTTAAAGTTTTTGAACACATGCATGATGCATATAGAAAATTAAAGAAAATGCATACTAGTCTGAACTTAAAATTTCATGAATTATAAAAGGAACATGAAATCCTTAGGAAACATCATGCTTTAATTGATGACAACCACATGAAATTACTTGATGAGTTTGATGACTTGAATAAAAATTATGAAATGTTAAAACATCATTTGAAGAACTTCAAATTGAAATCAAGAATAATAAGGATGAATCAGAGAGCAAATTATATCGAGTTAATTATACAAATCAAATTTTGGAAGATATGAATTTATTTTATAAATTGAAGATAAATGCTCTCGAGGATAATAGGATACCCCCTAAACTTGAAGATCTCACTAATCCTATTTTGTATCCTAAATTTATGTAATCACTTAAAAGACAGCTCAATAGTAGAAGACTTAGGAATCCATTTCCAAGAGTCAAATGTAATAATTATGGATTGATTGGACATATAGCTCACACCTGTACTTTGAAGAAGAAAACTTATTTGGTGTGTAAACCTAAGATGAATAAACCTAGATATATCATACATGCATCTATTTATAAATTGCCAAAAAAAGAACCCAAACTTGTTTGGGTTCCCAGGTCTAACATTTGATAATTTTGCAGAGTCGCTCTCACACAAGTCCTCGTGAGAGCATATGGTACCTGGACAGCGAATGCTCAAAGCATATGACTGGAGATATTTTACAATTCATATTGCTGGAAGCCATGAGTGGAGGCATGGTTACACTTGGAGATAACACCATAATGACAGGATTAGAAAGAATTTTGAGAAGCGTGGGTCTACTCGGATGCGCGACATATTTACAGATATTATAAAGTCTGGGAAATGAACATTATGGATTGGAGATGTTATATGGTTTGATTTGAATACTGCTTGGGGCAGCACAGAGTATACTAGGAGGAGGGATCAAAATCGACAGAACAGAGCTTCTGATGTTGGGGGCTTGGGTAGTTCCCTTCATACTGGCGGCTCCGTTCCACATACTAAGCACAGACGACGTTTGGTAATGAATTTTAAATATTTTTTAAAATTTTTCTTTAACACAAATATTAATAGAATTTTCTTAATTCTAACAGAAAGAGATGCTGAGTAGAGAACTGACTCCTGTGGAATTACATAGTCACACTCATAAGTGATAAGAAGATCAACAATGGATTGATGAGAGAGCAAGAAAATCCCATGTAAGTATATATATATATGTTTATAAATTTTGATTTTTAGTTTAATTATATATATTTATATTCTACTTTCACAGGAGGAGAATACACGGCTTCGAGAGAGTCATGCCGCATCAGGTTAGGGCTCTTATGGCGGCTTTGTGGAGTTTTCTGTGTATCGTATATGGTCGCAAGACGTTGGAGGAATGCAACATGGTAGAGTTTATGGTTTAGGTTCGCAAGCTCAGGCATATAAGGAGATGACCTCCTCTACTGCATCCAGCTTCGCATCCAGTTCACATGAGTCCTTACATGCTCAATAAATAACTGCCCTTCAAGCAGAGCTAGAACAAGTAAGAAAATCACAAGCTGATTGGCAAGCTCAGTTGCAAGCACATGTTCAAATGCAGATGCAGATGCAGGAGAACAGAATCAGTTGTTGGATGAAATGCATAAAATGAGGGAGCATATGAGTGGAAAAGAGGTAGCTCTAGCTGAGGAGGAGTCCACAGTTTCAGAGTAGTTCACTTTAGTCATATGAACTTGTTTATTTCTGTGAACATGTGTTATTGAACAATATATGATGTTTTTAGTTATTTGATTCTATTGAACAATGTCTTTACATGGATATTTATATTTTTGAGTATATATTGAAGTTGTTTATATCTGTTATGTGTATAGCTGTCCTCACGAAGTGTTTTTGTTTATGTTTGTAGGTGTGAAAATGCAATTGTTGGATGGGAAGGAAATTTTTTTTTGTCAATGCTACAGGTTTTCAGTGGATTTTGCATTGAAAATACGACAAAAATGATGATACAACGAATCAGTACAATCATGCCGTCATTTATTTGGACGATAGAAATTTTCGACGCATCTTACGGCGTCCTTTCCGCCAGTGTTTTTCGGCATCCTTTATGTGCCGTAAACAAGCCGTAGCTTATTTATGGCGCATATACGACGTTTTATCGGCCGGTAATTTTCGGCGGATCAATACGACGTAAACTTCTGGCGTAGTTATCGTCGGAATTTTTGGTAGAAAATCGCCGGCTTCGCTAGCATTTTTTGCACCAGTAATGCGCTGGAGATGGTGCCGGAACATTTTCCGGCATCTTAAAAACGTCAGAAAGTTTTTTTCGACACGAACCAAACCGGGGCATGAAAATCCGCCGTAAATGTGCCGGAAACCTAGGACTTCCGTCGGATTTTACATGTTACCGACGGATTATATTCGATGGTAATAGCGAGTTTTCTTGTAGTGATAAAAAAAACTATTACAATCCTCCTTTAACAAAGAAATAAAAGTAGGAAGAACCTGATTACAACTTAAATCATCCCAATAAAAATCACCAACTAAAGCCAAGTTAGCACAATAATTTGCTAACTTATTACAACTTGTTAAAGTAAAATGAAATAATAAATTCCCAAAACCTTTAAAAAAATGATAAGTCCTCCACCACTTCATTATTTACATCTCGAGAAGCTTTTCCAACCGAATCTTGTAAAAACTTAATGATATTATTATTATCACCTTTAATTATAATACCTTTTGTTTTCGTCATCCACTATTGAATAACATTCTTCAAAGACCAAAATGCCAATAGTTCAAAAAATCCTCTATCCCAATGAATACATTTGAACCCTAATTAAGCAGATAAGAATCTCCTCTTATGATCTCTAAAAACTCCACCAATAACACCTTCATAAGATTGCAATAAAGTAGCATCAATGTTGACTTTAATCCATTTGGGAGGAGGAGGGTGCCAAGAATTAGAAAACAACAGATGTTGATCAACACCCCAGTAATCCAAAAAAGATTAAATTTCAACGAAATAAACACATAACTAATAGCACTTGAAGCAATGAAACCCACACCAAGCTCTTTACCATCATGCTTTAAACAATTTCTACTTTTCCATGAAAAGAAAACCAACGAACAATAAAGGTTTCCAATGAATTGATTACCTTTCGATAGCTCCTCCAACTTCAGTTTACAATTCACTATAGAATAGAAAGTCAGAATAGAAAATCCCCATCTTTTAAGTAGTACAATAACTTGATTAAGTTTAGAACATTTAATTACAACATGTTCTAAACTTTCCTCAGCAATGCAGCCTCTCGGACAAGAATTATCATTCAACAATCATCTATACAATAATAAATCATTAGTAGCGATAGCATTGTTGAAAAACCACTACCAAAAACACTCCACCAGAGGAGATAGCTGTAACTTTTTTATCCATTTCCAATAGTTAACACTATCCAAAAATGTATTATTAATTTTGGAAACCATTGATGCAATTGATTTTCTTGAAAACCTATTAATAAGCACCAATAGATCACTAGAAGAATCAGGTAGAATTTGAATTTGTATAATAACATCAACTAAACACCTTCCAATGTAATTTTGCAATTCTGTGTATACCTACCTATTCACCATCAACAATAAACTTGTCAAAAGTAGAAAATTCCCCATCCACAACAGTAATAAATGTATGCCACCTATAAACATTTCTATCTAGAACCCATACATACTTTAATATATTGATGGAAAGATTTGATGTAACCTTCCATCATATTATTGGCTGAAGAGCTTTAACTCACTTACCAATATTTTCTAAGTGTTAGAGTTGTTTCTCCGAGACTCAGCTTGCCAAATGTCACCATATTTAGCCATCAATGGCTTATTTTAAGAGAGAATCATATTTATTATAGAAATTTCATAAAAAATTTTCTCTAAAAAAACCAACCATTGATCCAGCAGAATGCAGTCCACATCCTCCAGCAACGAAAGCACACATATCACTCCTAGCTACATATGTAAACCACGATTACCTCCTTGCTTATTCCATATAAAATCCCTACACATCCTGTCAAACTCCTTCAAAATGCTTAAAGGAACAATGGAATTAGAAGAAAAGAAGATTGAAATTGAGAGAATAACTGATTTAATCAGAACCAATTTACCGGTTAAAGAAATTTGCTTAATCCCCTACACATTCATCTTATAAGCAGCTTTTTCCAAGAGGTTTAAAAAGTTTGAAGACACCATCCATCTCAAAGCCATTTTAATACCAAAAATAAATTAGCTCCTTAACCTCATTAAATCTTAACAGGCTCAAAATACTTCACCTTTTGCTTATGCTGATAGATTTACCAAAAATAATACATGATTTCTAATTACTTTTTGCCCTATCCACAAACAATAATCAGAGAGAATTCTTTTATTCTTCTTCAAATACCTGAGCTTAGCTTTAGAAAACATTAAAATATCTTCCTCACACAACAAATGGCTGATCTTTGGTGCACCAGGAGTAGCTTTTATACCCAAACACCTTCCTTTATGAATAAAAGCGTTAGACAAAAGCTGAGAACAAAGAATAACCAAATATGGAGATAATGGACAACCTTGTCTAAATCCACTTTTAGCTTCAATCCACTTGGAACTATTTCTATTAATAAGGATAAAAAATTTCGAATCTACCACACATTCCATCAAAAGATTAGAAAAGTGAAAAGGAAAACCAAAATATTCCAAGACATACTTCAAAGTAGGCCAAGTCATATTATGATATGCTTCCTACCATGTCTACTTTGATTTCCACCAATCCTTTTTTAGACTTTGAGTATCTAAACTTATTGAAAAGTTCTTGAACAAGGAGAAAGTGATTAGATAAAGTCATTAACTTTATAAAGGCCACTTGAACATCTGAAATTATTTTATGTATAACTTTTAGCAACCTATTCATTAAAACCTTGGCCATAATTTTATAAATGAACAAGCACAAACTGATTGGCCGGAACTGTGTAGGAAGAAGAGGATTTTTAACTTTAGGAATTAACATAACAAGAGTCTCCTTCCACTTAGAGCAAATTTTACCAGAGGAAAAAAACTATTGTAATGCAAGCCAAACATCCTGACTTATAACATCACAATAAGCTTTTAAAATTGAATAAGTAATCCCATCTAATCCATGTGAAATATTCTTACCAAGGCTTTTCACCACGCCTTCCACTTCATGAAACGAGAAATCTTCATCCATAAGCTTACAATCTTTCCTACTTAATTTAAACATTGATTATGGCCAACCTTTCAAAATGCAAGTCCTTTCCCGCCATTTATTGCTGAAGAAGTTGAAGAAAACATCTTCAATATCTTCTTGAACATCCACAAGAATTCCATCTCCATTCTTCACTTGATGAATGAAATTACAATTCCTTCTACCATTAGCAAAAGCATGGAAGAATTTGGAATTCATATCACCTTCCTCTAGCCACTTCACCTTTGCCCTTTGTCTCCACCAAGTGTTCAACCGAGCGGGTGTAACATTAAGCTCATTAACTTTGAATGTAAATGCCTAAATATTTAATACGAAGCAAAGTAGAATTAAATATCTAAAAGCCGCACTCTCTTTTAATCTTAATAATTAGGCTACTATTCATCAATTTGGCAATAATGAAATTACTCTTATCCTTCTTAATGGATAATCCACTAATATTCTGGAAACTGGATAGAAATTGAACAAGAATTTTAACATTTTTAATAGAGGCATTCGTGAAAATAATAAAGTCATCTGCAAAACTAAGATGAGTAATAGGTATACCACCAGCAGTATGCAAGAGGAGGTTAGGATACCTTCTATAAAGATTCTCAAGACCTCTGTAGAGGTATTCCATAGCAATAATAAACAGAGAAGGAGACAATGGATCTCCTTGTCTTAGCCCATGCTCAGATTTAAAAAAACCATGGTTCTGACCATTAATGATTAGAGAAAAAAAAAATAGTTTTCAATACTATTCTTAATAAGCATAATAAAAGACTGATTAAAACCAAACATAGATAACATATTATAAAGAAATTGCCAGTTCAAATTATCATAAGCCTTAGTAATATCGAGTTTAAAAATAATATTACCTCCAGTACCTTTGGCATTAATATCATGAACCATCTATTGGGCCAGTAAAATATTATACAAAATTCTCCTTCTTTTCACAAACCCAGTTTGATTGAAGGAGATGATTTTAGGCAAGATGAGCATTAATCTAGAAGTAATGATTTTAGCCACAAGTTTATTAAAGAAAGTACAAAGACTAATAGGTTTAAAATCATTCCAGTAGATAGTAGAGTGTTTTTTGGGGATAAGAATAATATTAGTGGAAGAAAAGAATTTAGGATAAGGATTGATATTAAAAAATCATTCACGGCTTTAACCACATCTAATTTAATAATATCCAAAGTTTTAACAAAAAATTTGGCAGTAAAACCATCAGGGCCAGCAACAGAGTCACCATTCATGTCTTTAACAGTGTTCCGAATTTCATCCTCCGTAGGGGCTTGAGTGAGTAAATGATTTTCTTCCTCACCAACAGAATAAGGGATCACATTAGAATTTCTAATATGGGTGGTTAAGGTAGAACTATTAAAAACCTCTTTAAAATAATCCACACTAGAATTAATAGTTAACTAATTTGTATCATAAACACAACCATTATGTGAATATGACTCTTAATTCTATTTTTATTAGCCAAAGCATAAAAAAAGGAAGTGTTCCTATCCCCTTCCAAAACCATACTAGTAGAAGCCTTTTATTTCCAAAAAATTTCTTCCTGATTTTGCAATTAGAGAAGATGAACTTTAGCATTATCAAGATTGGAAAGATTATCACTAATAGGATTTTCAAAAAACAACTTGTCCAACTCTAAGACCTTTTCTTCAACTTCCTTAATATTAGCAAAAATATTTTTGAAAACATGTTTATTCCACCATCTAAGAACTTTTTTCAATCTAATCAACTTAGCCCATAGACGAGACATGCCTTTAATATTATTGTGAGGAGAAATAATGGCTTGCCAATTATTAGAGACCACATTTAAAAAATTAGAATGACTAATCCACATGTTTTGAAATCTAAAGGCCGAAGAAACATTCATTTTATTATCATAAATGGTCTTAAGTAAAGAAGCATGGTCAAATAAAGTTCTACTTAAGTGATGAACTTGAGTCATAGGAAATTATCTTATCCAATCATTATTAAATAGAATCTTATCAAGTCTTTGCCACATCAAAGATCTACTCCAAGTAAAAGCACTACTAGTAAAACCAATATTAAATAAGTTACAATTAGAAATCATGTGATTAAAATCATCCATAGCATTAACATTAGGGGGGTTGCCCCTATCCTTTCATTAGCACTAGAGATAATATTAAAGTCACCACCCACACACCAAGGACCATTAGAATTATGAACAAAATCTGATAAAAGATCCCAAAGAGGGAGCTGACCCATACTAGTATAAGCAGCGTACACAAAAGAGGCATTAAAAATAAAATTAGAATAAGATATTTGCACATGAACAACTTGGTGAAAATAAAAAATAATAGTGATGTTGAAGTGATTCTTCCATAAAATCCAAATTTTATTAGAACAATTAGCAAACATCATGTTAAAATCGAAACGAGAGGCAGTAGTAGCAATTTTATAAACAGAAATAAAAGGTTCAAGTAAGACCAAAAGATGAATGTTGTGCACACGTCATGAGTTCCTAACACGGGTCTTAGAATCAGATCATCCAATCCCCCTCACATTCCAAATAAGGGCTTTAATCATTAGAATTTTTAGTAATAGCTTGAGCCCTAGTAGAATGGGGTGTATCAGGTAAAGGAGCTTTGCCATTTTTTTCCCCCTTAAAGGCTCCTTCCTCCTCAATAGTTTTAGAACCACTATCAAATTGAGCAGATGAAGGGACAATATTGAGGCATTCCCCATTCTCCTTATATGAACCACTGAAATAGAGCCAGGATTTTTAAAAGGGATAAATTTCCCTTCTTCACAATCCTCCACACTTTCCTTTTCCTTTTCATTAGTATCCATACTAAGCAAAAAGGTAGGGTTCTCTTCCTTTTGAAGCATGGAATTAATAGAAATAAAAATATTAGGAA
>NW_021320179.1:70635-85566 GCF_001605985.2 Dendrobium catenatum
CATGCCTTTAATATTATTGTCAGGAGAGATAATGGCTTGCCAGTTATTAGAAACCACATTTAAAAAATCAGAATGGGGAATTTACATGTTTTGAAATCTAAAGGCTGAAGAAGCATTAATTTTATTATCGGAAATGTTCATCAAAAGAGGAGCATGGTCAGATAAAATTCTACTCAAGTGCTGAACTTGAGTCATTGGAAAATCTCTTATCCAATCATTATTAAAGAGAATTCTATCACAGAAGATCTACTCCAAGTAAAAGCACTACTAGAAAAACTAATATCAGAAAGGTTGCAATTAGAAATCATGTTATTGAAATCATCCATAGCATTCACATTAGGGAGGTTACCCCCTATCCTTTCATTAGCACTAGAGATAATATTAAAGTCACCACCCACAAACCAAGGATCATTAGAATTATGAGCAAAATCTGATAAAAGATTCCAAAGGGGGAGCCGACCCATTCTAGTAAAAGCAACGTGCACAAAAGAGGCATTATAAATAAAATTAGAATAAGATATTTGCACATGAACAACTTGGTGAAAATAAAAAATAATAGTGATGTTGAATTGATTCTTCCATAAAATCCAAATTTTTATTAGAACAATTAGCAAACATCATGTTAAAATCGAAACGAGAGGTAGTAGTAGCAATTTTATCAACAAAAATAAAAGGTTCAAGTAAGACCAAAAGATGAATGTTGTGCACACGACATAAGTTCCTAACACGGGTCTTAGAATCAGATCCCCCAATCCCCCTCACATTCCAAATAAGGTCTTTAATCATTAGAATTTTTAGTAATAGCTTGAGCCCTAGTAGAATGGGGTGTATCAGGTAAAGGAGCTTTGCCATTTTTTTCCCCCTTAAAGGCTCCTTCCTCCTCAATAGTTTTAGAACCACTATCAAATTGAGCAGATGAAGGGACAATATTGAGGCATTCCCCATTCTCCTTATATGAACCACTGAAATAGAGCCAGGATTTTTAAAAGGGATAAATTTCCCTTCTTCACAATCCTCCACACTTTCCTTTTCCTTTTCATTAGTATCCATACTAAGCAAAAAGGTAGGGTTCTCTTCCTTTTGAAGCATGGAATTAATAGAAATAAAAATATTAGGAATCTTTTCACCTTCCTTAATAGGTTTATCATTATGAAACACTTTCTCAGGTGAAATGCTAGGAGTATTGTCCAAATCATCAAATTATCCGAAATAATGATATTATCATTTCCAACCTTCTTAATAGGGGATTGGGTCTCTTGCTGATTCAAAGGAATCAGGACATCAACCTTCTCATTAGAAGTATCTGTAGTGACTACCTTTCCTATGGAGTATTTGGAAACTTTTTTAAGATCCAGATGTAATTTGAAACAATCAGAAACCGCATGACCATGAGTTTTGCAATGATTACAGAAATTAGGAACTTTTTCAAAATCCACCTTTTGTAAATAACAAACACTTTAGATCCAACCCAAACTTCCTTAGCATGTTTCTTAGTTATATCAACTTCAACTAAAACCCTAGCCACAGACAGACAGGTTCTTAAAGCAGTAGATTGATCAGTTTGCAAGGGGCAGTCAAAAATTGATCCAAGAGCATGTAAAACTTTAGCGCTGAAAAAATGAAGTCCAAGATTTGGAAAAGAAATCCAAATAGGCATAATAGGGGATTCTTCTTTAACATCAAAGAAAGGCATCCACTTCAAAATATGCATTTGGCAGTTAAGTATAAAATAAGATCTATAGGCAAACACATGACTATAGTCAAGATCATTGGATAGCTGGATCGCAACGTGTTTAGAATCCAAATGACCAATCGAATAAAAACCTGAAAGCTTAAGGTTACCGAAAAAGAACGTATCACGTCAAGATTAGGCCATCGGAGGCCAAATTTACCAACTAGAGTGAGTCGAAAAGGTGATGCAAGTTTCAGAACTTCATTATCAAAAAGCATAACAGTCGGTACACCATTAAAAGTAGATTGAGTTAGAGATGGTAGGGTATCATCTGCCAAAGAACCAGAGAGAACGTCTTTAAAGGAATGCCATTGAGAAGGAGAAGGAACCTCCGAATCCAAGCTAAAAAATCCCTTCTTTGTGTCTTAAACCTGGGAAGCGACATTCCCCCAATTAGTCAAGGATGAAGCTCCCGCCATTGCTTCGTAGCGCTAACAGGGCCAGAAAGCAAAAATGAACACCACCAGAGAGGACAAAGGAAGAAAATGCACGATTTTGCCACTGGAGAGGATGCAAAGGTGGAAGAATGATGGAGAAGGGAACCCTAGAATCACCTGAGACGATGCTTAGGGCAAAACTAGAGAGGTTGGTGTCGCCAATGGAATTAGAAGAGATTTAAATGTACATATCTATAGAGTTGTACAAAACTTTAAAAGCATTCATATTGGCTATAGATTTGGAGAGACTGATGAAGGTTATAGAACCACATTAAATTTATTTTATCTTATGATTTTAAAATTACTAATAATTTATTTATAAAAAGAGAGGAGCATATCATCACTTAAAAGAATGGACATAGTAAAATTTAAATTAACTATTTTCTTGCCTTTCTAAACTTTTTAATATTATTTTGAAGATTAAAATGTTTCTAAATGAGTACAGGAGTGTATTAGTTCTTATTTTTAAGAATAATGGAGATGCACATGAGTGTGCAAATAATAGAGAAATTAAGTTGATGTGTCATACATTAAATTTATGGAGAGAGTAATTGAACATAGGTTTCAACACAATACTAATGTTTCTCAAAACTATTTTGGATTCATGCCTCGTAGGCCTATTATGGAAGCTATAAATTTGTTGTAAGGAGGATCTATATATGTATTATTGATTTAGAACAAGCAAATGATAAACTTCTAGGAAACATTTTATGGAAAGTCCTAGAGAAGAAAGAAGTTGGTAATTCTTTTGCTCAAGTCATTAAGAATATGTATACAATATATATTACTT
Source organism: Dendrobium catenatum (assembly GCF_001605985.2). Lineage (NCBI taxonomy): Eukaryota > Viridiplantae > Streptophyta > Magnoliopsida > Asparagales > Orchidaceae > Dendrobium > Dendrobium catenatum. The sequence continues at coordinate 73,595 of NW_021320179.1, forward strand.
GTGTTCAAACTCAAGGTGGTTCGATGAAATATTTTCTATTTCAGTTGAATTATGTCAAGGATCAACATTAAGTCCTTATATTTTTGCTTTAGTTGTAGATGTTCTAATTAGACATTTGTAAGAGGATATACCTTGGTGTTTGCTTTATGATGATGATATTCTTCTTTTTGATAAGACTAGAAAGGGAGTTGATGAAAGAAATTAAATTATGGAGGTCAACCTTAGAACCTAAAGGTTTTCATTTGAGTAAATAAAAAATAAATATATGGAGTATAATTTTATTATTAATATATCTTGTTGAGGGATTTTGACCATAGGTGATCAAGCCATTAAAAATAGTGCATGTTTTAGATATCTCAGGTCAATTATTCAAAGCACTCGTGAAGTAGATGGAGATATTAAAAGTGGAATTTAAGTTGAATGATTGAAGTGGAGGAATGCATTGATCCTATTGTGTTATAGGTAAGAATCAATACAAGAAAAATGCAAATTACTGGCAGAAATGTTTGGTCAAGCATTTTGGCAAGTTTTCAACAAAATATTTTCATTGTATTTTTGGCGGATTTCTAATGGAATTTAAAAAATTTTAGATAATAATTATACTGAATATTTATAAATTAAAAAAAGTTTAATAACTATTACTATATTTAGTTTAAATTGACTAATTAGCTAATTTAATAAGTTTAGTTAAATAATTTTAATTTTGTGGTAAAAAGCTCTAAACTTTCCAATTATAAATTTTATTATTTAATAGTATTTAATAAAAGTAATCTTAATATATTATTTAATGATTAAAAATTATATTTTTATAAAATTATAATTTAAATGAAAAGAGTAGCTTACATAACAATTCATGTCCCGCAGCCTGATAGATGGGTGTTGGATTCCCGCAGGGAGCGGGGTTCAAACCTTGCGCATGTAGGGGCAAGTGCATGCTAACAGGCTGTGCACGTGGAGCATTCAAGGGTAAGCAGGTGGATAACTGGTTTGCATGTGAGCAGCAAGACAGCTTAGCAGAATTGTAATAATTTATTTATTTTATTTTTCCTAGAAGCAAAAATTGGCCCATTATAAAGCCCGTCGAAATTTTCCTAAAAATGTTTCTTGCGAAGCTTTTTTGTTGATGTTTGTTTTCCAATGCGTGTTTTACCTGTAAAAAACTTTTGGTTAGAAATCCACCAAAAATACTAATTACTATGGAAATGGTTACCAAAAATTCCTTTTTTCTATAGTGAACCTCCCTCAAACTTAATAAAAAATTTTATAAGATGGTGAGACCTACAATTCCTTATAGCTTAGAAAGTTGTCCATTAAAGGAGAGGCATGAAATAAAGTTATGAGTTCCAGAGATGAGGATGCTTAGGTGGATGACAACTTTAAACTTAAAGATAACATGTGAAACAAGTATAGGCATTAAAAGTTTGGAGTAGCTCTGAGGGAAGATAATATTATAGAGAGTCTCCTTATATAATTTGGTCACATAAAACATCAGCCATTTGATGACCATATTAGATGATTAGATGTATTAGATCCATCCTATGGTAAGAAAGGTATAGGTAAACCAAAAAAAGTGTTGGTTAGAAAATATTAAAAAAAAACATTTTTACTATATTTAAATGAGAATTTGACTCTTAAAAGATACAATAGAGAAAAGGATTCATGTAACTAACCACATGTAGTAGAATAAAGGCTTGTTATTGTTATTTTTGCTATTGTACTATAAAGATAAATAATCAAATAATCAGAGAAAATCCTAAAATGAGTGTTTTTGTGATTTAGAACAAGAACTTAAGCTTTTGCATTTTTGGGAATTTTTTTTATGTACAAGTGTTGTTGTCCAAACTTAGTCCCAATAGGCCCTTTAGAATTAGTATAAAATACAAAGGTGAAACCATCAAATCCATTGGCTAAATATTTAGTAGCCAAGCATATCACTTTTTATTTCTTTATTAGAAATAGACCCCCCTATGTTAGGTAAAAGGTTTAGAGGAATAGAATCAACCACAATAAGGTCAAGTGTGTTGTTATTTGAAGGTCTGCTAGATTTAAAGAAATCCATGTTCCAAAGAATAACATCATTAGCAATATTTAGGTGAGACAATAAAGTTCCTTTAAAAGCAGGAATCTTTAATGAAATTGTATTTTTTCATGCCCTTTAATTTTTATAATATAAAATGGAGGTGATCTTTCTCTTGAGTTAGTCATTTGGCTTTAGCTCTCTAGATAATCCAATACATCAAATCCAAGTAGGCATTAACAAGTTTCTCACTAATTAAGTGCTTTAGCTTTGAGACTAAGGGAAGGATCCAATGGCTATAAGTCAAGCTGTTGAAGAATGTGTAATTCTTCTCCATCCAAAATTGAAATAAAATACCAAAGGTGGGTCATAGAAGACTATTACTAAGCTTTTTAAGTGACGAGTTATTTATTATTATTATTTTTTGGATATATGTGTATTTTGATTCATATTATGGCTTGTCATCACCACTTTATAATATTTCTAAATTTGTTCAAGAAAATTTTCATAAATTATTAAGAATAAAATTATTCTTAGAATTATACTACATTAATTGTGTTGTACTACTATTTTAAGAGCTTTAAGAAGGTATAGTGCACTCGCCAACTAGAGACTTTGCCACTAGTGACCACAATTAACTTCATGATTAGATTGGTCAACATTATTTAATCCATATTTATGTTGAGGAAGATAGTGATATAGACTACATTATTTAAATTATTCTAGTGGAAATCTTAAAAAATACCATTAACATAATTATAAAATAAGTCATATTTTAATTCTTCTAAACTAATTTAAATTTAAACAAAATTTCCTTATTATAGGAAACTCCAGTGTTGGAATCACTACCTAGAGTAGTAGCCAAATTTCTTTGGTTTTTCCTATAGTATAACCTTCTTTGTTGTCTCCTTGTTATCCAATTTCACTCATTTCCATAAGAACAATCAAATTAGACATATTTATTCATCTAATATACATCATTTATTTTTTATCATCATAAATGCTTGATGGCACACATTATTTTATGCATACTATAGATTGATGTTCTTCATTATTAGATGGCCACCATCATTTAATGTCCATCATGATCAACTACAATGTGTTAAAACATATGTATTATCACTATGACATATAACTCCAGACATAATCATCATATTGTGTTAATTTCTTATATTGTGGATAAAGATGAATATTTCTTAATTGTGATTATAACTTGTCTAATTATTTCTTCAGAATAAAGTATATTATTTATGATTACAATTGAACAATTATTTGAAACAAAAAATCTTATAAAAATTGAATGGGAAAAATTTTTTAGTCCACCACTTCTAAAATATCATACTTGGAGAAAACTTTTATATCCCATCCTATTCATCAATATCTAAATATCTCTTTGTGTGAAAACATTACATAATTATTCATGTTGGTAAAATAAGTCTTTGTAAAACCATAATTTTTATGATTTCGCTACTTTGACAAAGATATAGTGTGGGTTTCTTCTCCTTTGATATTAGAAAGTTATAAAGCAAGAACTCCAAACAAATTAAGTTCATATTAGTACTTCAGTTGTATATGCTTTATTTAGGAGTGAAATGCAATGTTCTTTGGCTTATAAATGGTTCATTGGCTCTAAAAAAAGATTACAATGTCTTCTTAACTTCCTTCAAGTTATTCTAAAATGTTTTTAACCTATCTATTCTTTTTTGTTGGCTTTAGTGAAAACTATATATTAAATTTCTATAGCTGATAAAATAACTATAATCTAAAGTTGTAACACCAAAGTAATAGTTGTGCTACCTAAGATATAGAAATGTAAGATAATAAGAATCCTTATTTTTAGTTCTCCTGTCGGATATGAATTAAAAGTGACTTATAATTTTTTGCCAACTCTTTTGAAGTTTAGAAAAAGTTTTACTCTTCCATCAAGCAAGCATAGTATCCCTTTCATAGCTTGATGGTTTTATAATTATTAATTGGACATAAATTTACTAGCTTCTATTATTAACTATGAAATATAGTCTTTTGCATAACATTACATAGACACTAGATCTAATGAGAAAGGCTTAGAGATCTCTAGCTATGTTCTAATTTTTTCTTGTGATTTTGATATGTATTCTTTAGACAATTTGAAGGGGAAAACAAGTTATATGTCTATATTTTTTTTTCTTTGTTATATTGATCCTATTTAGCACCATTTGGAATATTACAATTCTAAAATAATTAATGAACATTTTGGTTTAGTGTGATACATTGTCATGAAGAATAGCTTTTTGATTTCATCTAATATTTCATGTCAAACTCCTTTGATAAATATATTTTTTTTTCAAATCATCGATCTTTAGAATATCGGTTCATATAATTAGATTATCATTCATATAAAACAAAATTAATATACTTTGTTTGTATTCCATTGGCATATGAGTAGTGATTGGCATTACATTTGAAAATTTTATTATTTTCTTGAACATATTAAAATTTGGAAACTTTTAATGAAGCGCCTTTCAAGTGATGGTGCCATTATTTTCAACTAAAAAAAATCATTTAGGTTGTGCTCTTCCTCCAGGAAACCATAGAGGATGTTTATCTTGCATTTATAAGGTATAAAAAAATTGCTTCCATAATACTCAACAAATATTTATTAGTTAAATTATTTGAGAGAATATATCTATATATAATTTATTAATTGTTCGCTTTGATTGGAACCCCTTGACTATAGGATTTGCATTATACTTTTTGGTTTATATTTGTTTTTCCTTTACTTTGTACATCTATTTATTTTACCAAATTGAATACCATGGTTATATTCTAAGAGTTGTTATTATAAAGAAGTTCTATCATTTTTTTTTATGCTCGCAGCTTCCACCTAAAAGAATCTTTATCTTGAGTGATTTTGTTATATATTAATTAATTTCTCCAAAAAAGCGATACATGATCCATAACGGGATCATAAACTTGCTAAATGCTCAAAGAGCTGCATCGAAAAAGAAATAAAACCTATTGAGTTGAAGATCCCAAGCTAAGTACAAGAAATAAGATAAAAGACACATAAGGAGCCTTAGCCCAAAAACTCCCTTAGGAGCAACAAAAAAATTTATATTATAAGCCTTCAAAATGACCAATCAGGCAGATCCTTCAAAATTAAAGATAAACAAAAAGCATACACAATGTCAAAGAAGAAGGATGAGCATAAACCTAATAAGGATTACCCAAGAAAGTAAAGTTAGATCACAACACAAGAATACCATATAAGAACTAGAGATATCCAAAAATAAAAGACAAAAAAAGCCAACACCTATGCACCAAACAGCTACTGTATCATGATCACCAAAACAACTATTGTATCATGATCACCCAAACAACAATAGGAAATGTTGTAAAACAAAAATTACCTTATCAAAAAAAGACTTCCTAGCCATAATACATAGAGAAGGATATCAAAGCAACAACAACTCCCTAGATTAAGTAGGGATGAAATGAGAGAAGCTCAAGTAAAAATAAAGCATAAATATAGGAAATAAGAGAATGCATGATACAAATATCAAGATAGGCATAGAGCATGGTGAAAATTAGGAAAAAAACACACATAATGTAAGGCCTGATAAAAAAGCAATGTGGTAAAGCAAGTTTTAGGAAAAGCTCAACAGAACAAAACACAACAAAACCAAAATTAGCCATAAACATAGACTATAATAAGCAAATGACGATCCACCATAGCCCATGTATACCAAAGTGGAGAATGAAGTAGTTAAATATACATGATAACAACAAGACAAAGGGGAAATGAGCAACAGGGAAATCAGCACAATAATGAACCATTAGGAGACTAATATCAAATATATCATGAACACCTATTGAATCAAATATGAAATAAAATAAAATAATCCAAAAGTATATGACCAAATATAGGATAATTAAGGGATAAAACAAAGCCATATAGGCTAACATAAAAGCGGAAGAAATTATAAATTGATCCAAGAATCATTTCTAAAGAACACTGTAAAATATAAAAAAAAATGTTTGGAGAAAAATTACCCAAAAATCAAAGAAAGTAAAAAAAAAGAAACTAGTAACTTCAAATATGGAATAGCTAATCAGATGAAAACATTACCTGGTGAGCCACCAACAAAATGGAAGCTACCTTTTAATATATGGTATACCCATAGTATCAAGATTGATTTTACCTTTCAAAATCTTAGGAGAGGTGTTCATATTGAAAAAAACTAGCCAGTAGTCCTATATCCTTCCTCTACCAACCAATCAGCATAAACATTTCCATCCCTCAAAATATGAGTAATTCTATATCTAAATCTATGGAGCATATCCACTATTTTGTTAAATAGGTCAAAAATGCTGGCACTATGACATTTTTTGACACTAAATAAAGAGAATAGTACTTCTAAATCCATTTAAATCAAAATATTTAGCATGTTGTTATTAATACAAAGCATTAGAACTTAGAACATAGCAGTCAACTATGCACATATTACATTACAGTTAGGAAAGTTAGATGTGAAGCCAAGAAAAATCTTACCTTCAAGATCACAAATTAAACCTCCATAAATAAAACTTGTATAAGAGATAGAGCCATCAAATTTAAGTTTAAACTCATATTTTGGAAGCTTAGATCACCTCATAATTTTAGGAATGGAGGCCATACCAAGCTTGTTGTAATCAATTTTAAAGAGAGAAAACCAAGCTCTCATCCCGCTGAATTGCTTGGGATACATAACTTTTGCATAGAAGAGTGATTGAATTTTAAATATCAATGTACATATAACCCTCTGAAAGCTCATTTTTACACTAGTATGCTTAATATCATTCCTTTCATTCAATAAGAACTAGAAAACCATCAAAGGGATTAAAGTAATTATATGACCTTTAACTCAATTATAAAGCCACCCAACTAAAAAGGAAAAGAAATTATTACTATTAAACCCAACTTTTACATGTAGATGATTCTCCAATTTAGACCAGACCCTAGCAACAACCAAACCATTAAAAAAGACATGGCTAAGAGTTTCATTATGATAGCAATTTTAACATCTAGAAGCTAAACAAAAATATTTTTCTTTTAACCTATAATCAATAAGGATTAAACCTTTCAAAATTCTCTTGGCTAAAATAGAGTAATTCAAAATTTTTGCTCAGGTGCAGTATAAAATAGGCATGGATTGTTACATCAAGGATGGATGTGGGTAAAGAAGCTAGTCCATGAAACTAAAATTAGGATATAAACTAAGAATATATGCTCCCTTACAGGAAAATTAATGGATATTATGATTCATAGAAAGATAAGTATTCTGTGCATTAAATAAACTAAATGGGTTGGAGAGAATGTTAAGGTGATTAATAGTTTAGGATAAAAACTATGATATTCTAGTATGAGTCATATTAGAAATGGTGTATGTGTAATTATAGATAAAAGTTTAAAAGATAATGCTATAAATATTAATAGAATTGGAGATAGAATTATAGTTTTAAATATTATTATTGATCCTAAGATTGTTAATATTATAAGTGATTTTACTCCTTAAGTAAGTTTGTATATGAGTTCAAAATTAAAATTTTGGAATGACTTAGAAGAATTAATATAAAAGATACCTCTTGAAGAAAGAGTTTTTATAGGACTAGATTTAAATGGACATGTTGATAGATAGGTAGATAATTTAAAAAATATTCATTATGGTAATGGGTTTGAAATGACAAATGAAGGTGGTAAGACCATATTAAATTTTTCTTTAGCTTATAAATTTTAAATAGCTAATACTTATTAAAAAAAAGATGAGTATCTTATTACTTATAAAAATGGATATAGTAAAATACATATTGATTATTTTCTTATAAGAAAATTAGATTGTTTAGATTGCAAAGATTATAAAGTTATTCAAAATGAAAATTTATGTACCCAATATCCTTTATTATTTTTGGACTTTAAGATAAAGGGGCATAAAATAAAAAATAAAGTAAAATAATTATCTAGGATTATATGGGGGTATTTAAAGAATATTAATAAAAATATTTTTGAGATTAAGATTTTAGATCTTAAGATTTTATCTATGCATGAGGATGCTAATGTTATGTGGAAAAAAGTGGCTAGTGATTAAAAGAATATTAAAAAATATGTGCTTGGAGTTTCAAAAAAAAAACTCCTAATAGTAAAATAGTCGGTGGTGGAATCCAAATGTGCAAGAAAATATAAAAAATAAGAAGATTTGTTATAAAAATTAGTTTAGATGTAAAAATTATGATTATTGGGATAGCTATAAAGAGACTCGAAAGAAATCTAAGAAAGCTATTTGCGATGCAAAGAGCTTAGCTTTTAATGATTTATATAATATATTAGAAACTAACGAGGGAGAAATATATAAGTATAAGTTATCTGAATAATGAGCTAGGAGTATAGTAAGGATTTAGTTCAAGTGAAGTGTATTAAGGATGAAGATCAAAAAGTATTTTTCTTAGAATATAATATTTAACAAAGGTGGATGAGATATTTTGATAAATTTTTTAATGAAGAATGTGAAAATATAATTGACTTTAGTGATTTTAGCACCCTAAATGAAAATAAAGATTTTTGTTTTGTTGGCATATTAGTAAACTTAAAGTTAGAGAGGCTTTAAAGAAAATGAAGGATGGAAAAGTTGTTAGACTTGATGATGAAATGCTTAGGAGATGAAGGAATTTCTTATCTTATTAAATTCTTTAATATTATTTTGAAGACTAAAAAGATGTCAAATGAGTGAAGAATGAGTGTGTTAATTCCTATTTTTAAGAATAAAGGTGATGCACAAGAGTGTGGGAGTTATAGAGGAACTAAGTTAATGAGTCATACTTTAAAACTATAGGAGCGAGTTATGGAGCATAGGTTGTGGTGTGATACTAATGTTTCTCAAAATCAATTTAGATTCATGTCGGGTAGATCTACTTTGGAAGCCATGTATACATTTATTAAGAGGTTTGATGAAGAAATATATTGCAACTCAAGCTCATGGGTTTATATTTTTTATTATAACAAATATTTTTATGTCTCCTAGTATTTTTCATTTCATATTTATTTTGTGTGTATACTAATATTTCAAGAACACCATACACTATCAAATGGAGAATTAGAGCTCAAGATTAGGTAAAATTAGGTTATGCTGTAAAGAGTCTGTAATATTAATTAGTGTAATTTTAATTTTTTGAGTCAAGTCCTATAAATATATTTACTATCTTGGTGTCCATGCACATACACACTCAGGGGAGTAAGATATAGATAAAACCAGAAGTTTAAGTTTTGAATTAATCGTACTAGATGATTTCGATCATCTAGGATGATTAGCTTAATGAACTAATCGTACTGGATGATTTTTATCATCCAGGATTATCCTTTATGATCTTGAAAAATAACCACTAAGGATAATTTAGGCAAGAATTTAAGATTCAATTTTTTTTTCTAATCATTATGGATGATCTAGATTGGGGGACTAATTATGATTAAATTGTTCAATTAGATCATCTTGGATTATCTGTATATCATACTAAATGATGTTTATCGACATATTTAATTTTCATAAATCATCCAAGATAAAAACTATATTTCCTTTGATCATACAGGCTATCATCCTGGACGTCCCGAGATTATCTCGAGATGATATGTTGATTGCCACCAATCTTGAACTAATCATCCTGATTGATTACAGGATCATCTTGGATGATCTATACAAATTAGTAATTGATCTTACAGGACTACGCTGGCAATCTGAATTGAAGTACAATTTTATACTAATCGTATAAGATAATCTCAAGATTGTCCTAGACGATCTCAAGATCATCATGGATGATCTTTGCCACCATAATTAATTTTTAGAGTTTTTCAAAGCCCTTCTTTTTAATCTTTATTAAGGAACTTTGTAAGTGTCTTTAGCCGTCAATGTGTCTTCATTTTTTTATAGAAAACCTAAAGAGAGAACTTGAAAGAGATAGTGGAAGGGTAGAGTTTGAAAGGGAGAAGATCCTTGGAGGGGTTTCAAGGGAGTGTGGATGAGATTTCATATGGTTTTTATAGCTATCTTAAACCTTAGTACCATCAGATTCAAGATTCTTCTTAAAGATAGTTTTGGGAAGAAGAAGAACTCTTTCGTGTCAAATGACCCGGCTACTCCACCGCACCGAGAAATGTGAAAGTGATTTTATAAGGGCTTCTCTGCCTAGATGTGGGGGTCAAATGAGAGTCACTAAAAGTTTAGTGCAATACTAAGAGGGTGCTTCTAAGGAGTGGACGCAGGTCAGGTTGGACCGAACCACTATAATTTGGTGTGTTCTTTTTTATTTTATTTTTTCACACTTTATTTTCCACATTGTTTTTGGATATAATTGCTTGGTTGAAAATTTGTGATTGATATTACGATGTATTGATTATCTATTTTTTGGACGTTGAAAAAGCTTTAAGAAGGGGATTTTTCTTTTTATTAAAAGAAAGTTTTTTAAATATCTAATTCATCCCCCCCCCCCTCCTCTTGGTTAGACTCGGTACTAGTTCTTTAGGGTTTAACACTCCTCACAAACTATCAAATATATAGAGAATAAGGAGGATCTACATATGATATTTATTGATTTAGAGAAAGCATATGATAAAGTTTTAAGAGAAGTGCTATGGAGAGTTCTTGAAAAGAAAGGAGTTAATAACACTTATCTTTAAATCATTAAAGATATGTATACATGAGCTATTACTTGTGTTCAAACACTTGGTGGATTAACCAAGTATTTTTCTATTTCGGTTGGATTACATCAAGGATCAACCTTAAGCCCATATCTTTTTGTTTTAGTCATGGATGTTCTCACTAGTGCAAGAGAATGTACCTTGGTGTATGCTTTTTGCTGATGATATTTTTCTTGTTGATAGAGAGGGATTTCAAGGTAAAATTGAATTATGGAGGACAACCTTAGAGTCTAATGGTTTTCTCTTGAATGGTTCTAAAACTGAATATATGGAGTGCAATTTTAGTAGCAATAGACCTAGTGAGGGGATTTTGACTTTGAGCAATCAAGTCATTAATAAGAGTACACATTTTAGATATCTTAGATCTATTGTTCAGAGTGATGGTGAAATAGATGGGGATATTATCAGCAAAATTCAAGTTGAATAGTTGAAGTGGATGAATGCATCAGGCTTGTTGTGCGATAGAAAAGCCCCCCTTAAACTTAAGGGAAAATTCTATAAGATGGTGGTGCGACCTACAATGCTTTATGGTGCCGAATGTTGGCCATTAAAAGAGAAGCATAATGCTATTTTAAGCTTTGCAGATATGCGCATGCTTAGGTGGTTGACTTGCTTTATCCGTAATATAGGATATGAAATGAGCATATACGTGAAAAGATTGGAGTAGCTCCAGTGGAAGATAAGATTAGAGAGAGTCTCCTTAGATGGTTTGGTCACATTCAATAGAGGCCTTCCGATGACCCAGTTAGAACAGTTAAGGAATTAAATTTGACTTATGTTAAGAAAGGTAGAGGTAGACCTAAAAAGATATGGTTATAAAATATTAGAAATGATCTTTCTTGATTAGATTTAAATGAGAACATGACTTCTAATAGGACATAATGGCGAAAAAGGATTCATGTAGCCGACCCCACGTAGTGGGACAAAGGCTTGATATTGTTCTTATTGTATAGAATCATATACTCTCTTGGATCTAAAATAATTCCAAAATTTATTCAAGCTAAAATCACAATCTTCAAAAAATTTAAAAATAATATGATCATTATAATTGGTATTAACAGGAATAATACAAATGCATGATATATATTATGCTTTGAGGAAAAAACACAAGGAGATGATTATTACACAATTTTTCATCCTTGATGAACCAAGGAACTCTCAATGAGAAGGTAGAATATTATTATGGGACATTTCATCGCCATTTTACAAGTTAGAATTATAATTTTTACCTTGTTATCCAACAACTTGTGCCTT